>NW_015176473.1:287313-343033 GCF_001447785.1 Gekko japonicus
CTTCCTTCCTTCCTTCCTTCCTTCCTTCCTTCCTTCCTTCCTTCCTTCCTTCCTTCCTTCCATCCATTTGTACTAAGCAGGCTCAGGGCAGCTTACAACAATAAAACGTAATAGCATTCAGTATCTTAAAACTTCTAGAACAGTTCATTAAAATAATATTATATCAATGTAAAGTGCTAGCTTCCTGACAGAGCGGTTCCTCGGTGGAACAGGCTTCCTGGGGAGGTGGTGGGCTTCTTTGGAGGTTTTTAAGTAGAGGCTAGATGGCCATCTGACAGCAATGTGGATTCTGGGCACATAGGCAGATCACGAGAAGGGAGGGCAGAAAGGGTTGTTATCAGTGCTTCATTCTCCTGGCCCTTTCTTCCACGCCCAGGGAAATGCCGATTACCACTTCGGCGTCCGGAAGCAATTGTTCTCCAGGCCAGTTTGGCCGGAGATCCTGGAGGGGTGTTTTTGTTGTTGTTGTTGTTATTTTTGCCATCTTCTGGGCATGGAGCAGCGGTCACTGGTTGTGTGTGTGTGGGGGAGGTATTTGTGAATTTCTGCCTTGTGCAGGGGCTTGGACTAGATGACCCTGGAGGTCCCTTCCAACTCTATGAGTCTATGATTCTGTGAGTCCAAGGTGAGTTGCAATTAGTAAAATAGTAAAAATAAAAATCCTGCAACTCTAAGCATCGAACTGAAGATGTGCACTCATGCATTAAAGGAGAAGCTCCTGCAGGGTGGATACCAGCAAAGAATCGCCCCGCGTACTCTTGGCATCGGCGCCCAGAGGCCCAGTGAGGGTGAATTGCAAAGGACTTGCCTTCTTCTCAGCACAGTCCACCTTTAGCGGCCGTGACCCTACCCTGAGGCAATGCAGGAAGCACTGCGGCTCTGTCTTCCTCACATCTGCGGCTCGCGAGCTCCAAATGTTTCCCCTTCCCCGTCCGCCACACGGCACTTCCGCCACCGCCAGCCTCCCCTCTTGCGGTTTGTGGCGGCACGGATCCTGCCCCCCCCCCCCGCATGCCTGATGTCAACATCCCTGGTGGGCGCGGCCCCGGCGAGGAATGCGCCGCTCCCAGCTCTCGCTCAGGTAATTAATCCCCGCAACTGACAGGCGGCAACAGGCGGCCTTTGGCTCAGGCTCTCTGCACGGAGCTCCGGGAAGGATTTTCTCAGCTCATCCTGGCTGGTTCTGGGCCGTGTCTGGCAGTGAACAGCAGTCTGGGAAAGGCCGGGAGAACTTGCTGGCTGCAGATCCCTCGAAGTGTTTGGGGGGGGGGAGCGAAAGGAGCTTCTAAGCAAACCTCTGGGGGCCAAAGGGCTGGCGTGTGCGTCGCTTGTACGGCTGGGCACACCTAGACACTTTCTGCCGGCTTCCGAGGCTTTCCTTCTTTCTGTGCCTTTCCTGATCACTAGATTGATCCATTTATTTATTCATTTATTAAAGAAGAAGAAGAAGAGATTGGATTTATACCCGACCCTTCACTCGGAGTCTCAGAGCGCCTTACAAACTCTTTTCCCTTCCCCTCCCCACAACAGACACCCTGTGAGGCAGGTGGGGCTGAGAGAGCTCCTTCAAGAACTGCCCTTTCAAGGACAGCTCTGATAGAACTATGGCTTGCCCAAGGTCATCCAGCAGCTGCGATTGGAGGAGTGGGGAATCAAACCCGGTTCTCCCAGATTAGAGTCCGCGCACCTAACCACGACACCAAACTGGCTCTCTCTTAAACTTGTGGATCGTCGAGTCCATGCTACTGCGGGGCTCTGGCCAATGTACAACATAATAAAAACATCAACGCATAAGATAAAATGTATAAATACAGCTAGAACCACAAATCTAAAAGTCAGGTGGCAGATTTCATGGTTCCTTCCCCAATTTCATACTGCCAACCACCCTGTGGGTGGGGAGGAAGAGGAACAGTGCAGGTATGGAGAGCAAAGGAGGTTGCCAGCCAGAATGGAAATTCAGGTGGGTCACCTGTTTGATTTGAAGCAGCAGAACAGCGTTTGAGTCCCGGGGCACCTTTAAGGCCAGCAAAGTTTTATTCAAGGGATGAAAGAGATCAAACCAACAAGGTGCAGAAATATAACAGTAAGTGAGTGAAAAGAAAAGAAATCAAATGCCCTAATATGTCTAAATATATACTGTCCCTAGCTCACTATTCCAAGTGGCACTAGACTACTCCCCCTTCCCTCCGGATGAGGGTCTCTCCCCCACAGCAGCCTCAGTCCCTTTTGGCTCTGTCCCCTGGGAAGAAGAACAGCTTTTCCTGCTGCACTAGATCTTTTATTCCAAGCCCTCTTCTTTTTTGCTATTGGTCAATTTTGGCTCCAAAACCTCTCAGGGGCTTCTGGGAGTTGTAGGCCCAGCCTCTCCTACTGCTAATCAGGCTCCCTGGGCCTAGTAGGTCTCTGGTGGCACAGCCCAGATCATGACAGTCCTTTATAAAGTTTATATCTCCGCTATCGGCGTTCCCTTTTATGACACACATGGCCCGGCCCAACAAGGTCTCATTTATGTCAGATCAGAAAGTCTACTCTTGACTGTATTTTAGTTAATTTTTGAGGCCAGTAGGACCTTTTTTAAAAAAGCCAGTTTGGTATAGTGGTTAAGTGCGCGGACTCTGATCTGGGAGAACCGGGTTTGATTCCCCACTCCTCCACTTGCACCTGCTGGATGACCTTGGGCAAGCCATAGTTCTATCAGAGCTGTTCTTGGAAAAAAGAGCAGTTTCTGTCAAGAACTCTCTCAGCCCCACCTACCTCACAGGGTGTCTGTTGTGGGGAGGGGAAGGGAAAGGAGTTTGTAAGCCGCTCTGAGTGAAAGACAGGGTATAAATCCAATCTCCTCTTCTTCTTCTAAAGAACAACATATTTTTTCCATGAGTGGTAAGCTTTCACGAGTCCAAGTTCCCTTAATCTCTGGGGTCTGACAAAGTGAGCGTTAGCTCACAAAAGCTTCTTAGCCTTGAAAAATTGAGTTGTTCCCCAAACTAAACTAATTTTGACGCACCAGTTCTTGAACATCATCATCATCATCATCATCATCATCATCATCATCATCATCATCAATAATAATAATAATAATAATAATAATAATAATAATAATAATGAGAAGAAGAAGAAGAAGAAGAAGAAGAAGAAGAAGAAGAAGAAGAAGAAGAAGAAGAAGAAGAAGAAGAAGAAGAACCTAAGAAGAGCCCTGCTGGATCAAATCTCACACAGTGGTCAACCAGGTCCTCTGGAGGACCAACAACAGGGCAGAGAGGCCGAGGCCTTCCTAAGAACATCAGAAGAGCCCTGCTGGATCAGACCAGTGGTCCTTGTAGTCCAGCATCCTGGCTCACACTGTGGCCAACCAGTTCTTCTGGAGGGCCAACAACAGGGCAGAGAGGCTGAGGCCTTCCCCTGACGTTGCCTCCAGGCTCTGGGATTCAGAGGTTGGCTGCCTCTGAATGTGGAGGGTTCCCCTCAGCCACCATAGCTAGTGGCCACTGATAGACATATCCCCCAGGAATCTTATGTAATCCACTTTGAAAGCTGTTTATTCCTGTGGCCATCACTACATATTCTGTCAGTGAATTCTGCATTTGAATCACTCTCTGTGTTAAGTCGTGTTTCCTTTTGTCCGTCCTGAACCTACTGCCCATCAGCGTCGGTGGGCGCCCTTGAGTTCTAGTATTTTTGGAGAGGCAGGAAAAGTTCTTTGCCAACTCTTTCTGCACCTCATGCATCATTTTAGAAACTTCTATCATGTCTTCCCTTAGTCAGCCTTTCCCCACAGGGAAGGTTGCTCCAACCCTCTAATCGTCTCGGTTGCCCTCCTCTGTACTTTTTCCAAGCTCTGCAATGTCTTCTTTAAGATACAGTGACCATTACAATGTTCCCTCTAAGCTGTGGGGTCTTGTGAGCAAAAATTCTACTTTGTGAGCTGCTGGCATTAAAGCTGTGAGCGAGCGATTTGGCTGCTGCATAAATTAGTTTGCTTTGGAGTCATCTTTCCTGAGCCGAGACAAAAATGTGAGAGCTGGAGGCTAAAAACCTGTGAGCTAGCTCACACTAACTCGGCTTAGAGGGAACACTGGTGACCAGAACTGTACACCGTATTCCAAAGGGGGCCACACCATAGATCAGGGGTGGCCGAACATGCTTAATGTAAGAGCCACAAAGAATAAACGTCAGATGTCCGAGAGCCACAAGACATGAACAAATATGACACACACATTTTTTATTGGAAAATATGCACATCTGCTTTTTATGAACGTTAAGTGAGACTGCCAAAAATCAGAACAAAACTGTGTACAGTTCTGGTCAGCACACCTCAAAAAGGATATTATAGCATTGGGAAAAGTGCAGAAAAGGGCAACTAGAATGATAAAAGGGTTGGGACACTTTCCCTATGAGGAAAGGTTAAAGCGCTTGGGGCTCGTTAGCTTGGAGAAACGACGGCTGAGGGGTGACGTGATCGAGGTTTACAAGGTGATGCATGGGATAGAGTAGGTCGAAAAAGAGGTACTTTTCTCCCTTTCTCACAATACAAGAACTCCTTGTGGGCACTCAATGAAATTGCTGAGCGGTCGGGTTAGAACAGATAAAAGGAAGTCCTTCTTCACCCACAGAAGGATTAACACAGGGGATTCACTGCCACAGGCGGCGGCGGCGGCTACAAGCATGGACAGCTTCAAGAGGGAACTGGATAAGCATATGGAGCAGAGGTCCATCAGTGGCTATTAGCCACAAGGTATAGATAGGAACTCTGGGGCAAGTGATGCACTGTATTCTTGGTGCTTGGTGGGGGTGCAACAGTGGGAGGGCTTCTGGTGTCCTGGCCCCACTGCTGGACCTCCTGATGGCACCTGGTATTTTTGGCCACTGTGTGACAGAGGGTTAGACTGGATGGGCCATTGGCCTGATCCAGCATTGGCTTCTCATGTTCATATAGGAACTCTTGGTCTATGGCAAGGGATGCTCTGTATACTTGGTGCTTGGGGGGGGGGGACAGTGGGAGGGCTTCTGGTGTCCTGGCCCCACTGCTGGACCTCCTGATGGCCGGGTGAGGCAGGTGGGGCTGAGAGAGCTCTCTCGACGACTGCTTGTGAGAGAACAGCTCTGAGAGAACTTGTGACTGACCCAAGGTCACACCAGCAACTGCATGTGGAGGAGTGGGGAACCAAACCCGGCTCTCCCAGATTAGAGTCCACGACACCAAACTGGCGTCAGGAAAGTGGGACTTGGTGAATTGACCTCCAAATGTTTCCAGTCTGTTTGCACGTGGTAAAGAAGAAAATATTTCTTGGAATGTCTATCCTTTTTTCGAAGGAAAAAATAAATCTGGCACTGAGGATGGGGTGAGCCGAAGGAAAACCATGAAGCTGCCAGTGCAGTTTACAGCTTGGTATCATTTGATTTCCCCCCACCCCACCCCAGCGTAACAGACAAAGCCCACCTCCCTCTACCAATGTTCTGCATTCCATTGTGAAGGCAGACTGCGGCCTTGTTTTTGTTTCGTTTGGGGGCTTTTTTTGATATCTAATCAGAAACTTTTAATGCCCCCCTCTCCAGGAACCTGCCGTGAGGGAGCTTGCAAAAATTAAAAATAACCAAAAAAGCAAAACGTCCAAAGGTATTAATCAAATCCCAGCAGAATCCACCTTCCAGGTGTTGCCTCTTCATTCCAAAATTAACAGCACCCTGAGAAGAGAGAAGAGGATTTTGTCAAGAATCTTGCTTTTAAAAAGCCGTACGTGTGGACTTCGGAAACTTTTGTTGATGCCCCTTGAGGAGCTGGGAGTGGGGGTTGATGGAAAGGGGGGGGGCTAGGTGGTTGAGAAATCAGGCAGGTGTGCGCCAGTGCCCGGCTGGCATGGGCGTGCACGGCATGAAAGGCTGAATTACCAGCCGGAATGCCAAGAGGATGTAATATGGTCTGTCTACCTGGGCAGGTGGAGAGGGCGGGGCGGCAGGCACTGGAATGCTGCTCCCCCCCCCCTTTCTTGTAAACCATCTTATTAGTGAACCGCTGGACTCTTGTTCTTTGCAATCCACAGGAAGACTGTCTATTTGGGCCTTATGCAGGGTACCTGAATCCCCAAAGGAGAGCAGAAAGGGATTTCTTGGTCTCTTCTGTCTCCAAGAACTTGGTGGGATTCTTGATGCTCCTCAACCCCCTTCCCTCCCCCCCCCCCGCCGAGATTTCGCCATGAAACAGATTGGGGTGGGAAACCCCTGGGGAGGGCAGCGTTCGTGAGTTCCCGTGAGCCACTGAATCATACTTGGCAGAGACTAAAACGTGCCTCTAACGCGCCCCTCCCTTCACAGCCTCAACCTTCCGCCCTGCACAGACCTGAGCCCCACGAAGGGGTGCAAGCTGCACTTGGAGGGGGGCGGGGTTGTCAAATGGTGGCTGCAGGCCCCGGTTGGCAACTCTGGATATTTGAGGGTGGAGCTTGGGAGGGAGGGGCTTAGGGAGGGGAGGGGCCTTGCCGGGGTACAGTGTCACGCCGGCGTCCACCTTCCAAAGCAGCCATTTTCTCCAGAAGTGGGGCAGATGTTTTAAATATGTAGTAAATATATCAGTGTGGTTTATGTAGTCTGGAGATGAGTTATAATTCCAGGATATCTCCAGCCACCCCCCAGAGATTGGCACGTCTAAGGCCGTTTGGGCTGCTGGTGGGGGCGGGGGAGTTATGAAAGTGCCCACAGAGTGAGTGCCAAGAATCGAGTTCAATCTTTTTAATCCGTTCCCCCCCCCCATTCTGCATTACATTATCTCCCTTCAGTGGTTTGCCCGGTTTCAGCTTGCTGTTCCCCCGGGTTATTTGGATGCTGTTTTTATTTGTATTGATTGATTTGATTTATATCCCGCCCAAAGCAGGCTGAGGGTGGTTTACATAATATTATAACAAGATAAAACAGTTAAATTATTAAAATTGCAATAAAATAGGTCTAAACCAATACATAAATGCAATAAAATAGGTCTAAAACTATACATAACTGAATCAAGGCCAGTAACGGGGGGGGGGTGTCCTCTCCAGGCCAGACAAAGGAAATAAACACCGAGACACACGTGTGACATCTCTGTTGGTGGAATTGTTGGAAAGTGAGTCTCTCCTGTTCCCCCCCCCGCCCCCCCGTCCTGAAGTTTACTGGAAAACCAAAAAAGTTGTCAGAACCCACAGCCAACAACGCAGTACACACATTCAGGAACGGTTATACTTTTATTGCAGAGCTATAGATGCAGTAACATAGGCACTGTTAAGAATGGCGGCGGCCCCATGGGCCTAATAGGATATAGGGTATTCGTATGCCCCCCCCCCCACAGTACTGGCCAATTAGGCGGCCTCCCGCACGCTGGCTAAGGCTTAGAGACCGTTAGGTAGCTGAAGCTGAGAACTCACACTTTCCCACGGCACCTAATGAAACCCCAGACACCACAACACCCTCCTGCACATCTGTATAGATAAGCGTTTCGGCGCACAGCAGAAAAAGCACAGGAAGGAATGCATTAGCAATTAACCAGACAGGAAAGCAATAGCAATTAACCAGACACAGACTGACCTCCCCAACTTTCATGGCAGCCTAGCTGACAAAAGTATTCTACTTGTGAATCTGATCGATTCTGTTATGTTTCTGGAGGAACACTTCCTGGTGACACATGTGTACAGAACTTCACTAACCTGCTGTAATGTTTCTGAGTCTCTAATCTGGGAGAACCGGGCTTGATTCCCCACTCCTCCACTTGCAGCTGCTGGATGACCTTGGGCAAGCCATAGTTCTGTCAGGGCAGTCTCGAGAGAGTTCTCTCAGCCCCGCTTACCTCGCACGGTGTCTGTTGTGGGGAGGGGAAGGAGTTTGTAGGCCACTCTGAGACTCCGAGGGAAGGGTGGGGTATAAATCCAATCTCTTCTTCTTCTACCCATGTTGGTCTGCGGTAGGGCAACTCCGTTCAAGTCCAGTAGCACTGTACAGGCCGACAGGATTTCCCCGGAAATGCTGTCAGTCTCTTAAGGTACTGCTGGACTTGGATCGAACTGCGTTATTGTGATTTTCGGTAGATCTTCAAACAGAGAGAATCTGACATTCAGGGCATTATATCTGCAGTCCACCTTTCCCCACACAACACAGAAACGTTGTGTGTGTCGAGAGAAACATGGAGATTTGGAAAAGAAACTCTTCATTTAAAAACAGGTATGCCAAAATTACTTTGTTCTCTTTAAAGCTTGTGAGCTGTATAGCTGTACCTATTAATAATTGGAAAGGAATGTCAGATAAACAGTATGTTAAAGCTGTAAAGAAATGCCACGTTAAAGCTGGGCTTACCAAAGTTTGGCTGTGACCCTTGGGATAGGAGACTTGGGCATGTGGTACCTTCTGTTTGGTGCCAGTTTGGGGTAGTGGTTAAGTGCGCAGACTCTAATCTGGGAGAACGGGGTTTGGTTCCCCACGCCTCCACTTGCACCTGCTGGATGACCTTGGGCAAGCCATAGTTCTGTCAGAGCTGTTCTTGAAAAAGATCCGTTTCTGTCAGAGCTCTCTCAGCCCCACCCACCTCACAGGGTGTCTGTCTGTTGTGGGGAGGGGAAGGGAAAGGAGTTTGTAAGCCGCTCTGAGACTCCTTTGGGTAGTGAAGGGCGGGGTATAAATCCAATCTCCTCCTCCTCCTCCTTCATGCAGAAAGAGGCCACGACGCTGCTACCTGTTTTTCACCTGGGATACGTCTTTTGTGTGCCTATTGGAACTGGTACAGGTGGGGGTTAGGGTCCAGAATTAAAGCTGAAAGCTTCCCCCCACCCTTCTTCTTCCCAAAAGACTTGACCCCCAAGCCAAGGGTGGGGTGTGACACAGGCTTTTTTCCTTCTGCCCTGCTGGAAATACAAGCTATTTTAAAACAAAAAAAGAAAAAGCTCTCTGTGTTTCAAAAGAACCAAGTTGCTTGCTTCATTGCTCCCTCAAAGCTGTGGAGTCTTGTGAGCAAAAATTCTGCTTTGTGAGCTGCCGGCATTAAAGTTGTGAGCGAGCGATTTGGCTGCTGCATAAATCACTTTGCTCTGGAGCCCCATCCTTCCTGAGCTGAGGTAAAAATGTGTGAGCCGGAGGTTAAAAAAACCCTGAGCTAGCTCACACTCACTCAGCTTAGAGGGAACACTGGTCCTAGCCCATGTGAATTTGAATTTGTGAATTTCCTGCATTGTGCAGGGGTTGGACAAGACGACCCTGGAGGTCCCTTCCAACTCTATGGTTCCATGAATCCCAGAGGTGAGGTTAGGAGTAGGGTTGCCAACTCCAGGTTGGGAGATTCCTGGAGATTTGGGGGAAGGAACCTCAGCAGCGTACAGTGCCAGAGACCCCGTCCTCTCTTTCTCTAGGGAGCTGAATTTTGTCACCTGGAGGTTGGTAACCTTATGTGGGAGCCTTCGGCTGTTGGAAACAGGAAACTGGGTCAGTGCTCCCAAATACGCATCCCGTGTGTGCTCTACTTCCCCTGTTCTGCCAATGTTAAGAACATAAGAGAAGCCCATGTTGGATCAGGCCAACGGCCCCTCCAGTCCAACACTCTGGGTCACACAGTGGCCAGAAATACCAGGTGCCACCAGGAGGTCCACCAGTGGGGCCAGGACACCAGAAGCCCTACCCCTGTTGCCCCCCCGCCCCCCCCCCCAGCGCCAAGAATACAGAGCATCCCTTGCCCCAGACTGAGTTAAGTCTGTATTTTGTTAAGTTTGATACAACTCCCGTCTTGGGGTTGCGTGAGCAGTTTTCTCTCCAGTGAAGAGAGCGGTCTAATGAGGATATTTTCTTTTCCACCGATTCCTTCAAGAAGAGCCTTTTTCAAGCAAAGTGTTGTTTGCTCCGAGTGTCGCAATTTGGCGTCCTCTCTCTTTCTCTCCCTCTCTCTTTTTTTTCAAGCTGCCTGGCACGCTCCCCGTTTCCGCAGGCTGTGTAAATCCTTTGTGTGCATAATCCTTAGCCTGCAGGCACGAAAAAACAAGAGAGAAAAGATTGCACAATCCGACATTGTCACTTGTTAAAGAGGGCTTAAGACAACTCCGCAATCCTCCGCTGCAGCCAGGACCTAAAATCCCTTGGGCACTGGGTGAGAAGGTGCCTCTTGCGACGTGGGCTGAGAAAGCCACAGGAGAGCTGGTCATTCTTTCCCGTCTTTATTTATTCCCCGTGTCCTGTTCTTGGAATGTCCCCGATCCGTCGTTCCACACCCGTTCCACCCATCCAGCTTTTCTTCTCCCTCTCGCGTCTCCTCCCCTAATCCCTTCAAGTGTGCCACTTTACCACCCACCTGCCGGGCTCTCCTGCCAAGCGCTCCTTGTCCGGACAGGATGTGATGGGCAACTTTGCTTCAGTAACGTGTGCGTTCCTGCAGGGTCCTTTGTCTGAGCAGTTGGTATCGAGCCCAGGAGCAGACGTGCTTACGGGCCTTCACCGAGCAAACAGACAACGCGTGCGCTTTCTTTGCTTTGGAAACGCTTCCCTTCCTGGAGGGCCAGGTTTAAGTCCCAGTAGCACCCTTAGAGACCAACCAGGTGTTCAGGTTGGGAGCTCTGACTCTTGGAAGCTAATGCAGGCCCGGCGTTACAGTGTGGGGGCATCCCGGGGCCCAGCGGACTTACCGTCAAGCCCCCCCCCCCGACTTCCCATCCAGCCCAGCCCCTCCAACTTTCAATTTTTTATTTTATTTGTGATGCTCCCTTGGGGGGGCGTGGGGGTGTCTGTGTGGGGTGCCCCCTGACTTATTTAAGGGCCCCCTGGATTTAAAAAATCCTGGCTACGGGCCTGAGCGAATACCCCGGAAATCTTATTGGTCTCTGTCATGATCTGGGCTGTGCCACCAGAGGCCTAGTAGGCCCAGGGAGCCTGGCTAGCAGTAGGGGAGGCTGGGCCTACCAACCCCAGAAGGCCTTGGGAAGTTTTGGCACCGATTTGGACCAATAGGGAAGAAGAGTGCTGGGGAATATAAGAACTGGTACAAGAGGAAAAGCTGTTCTTCTTCCCAGGGAACAGGGCCAGAGGAAAGGCTGCTGTGGGAAAGAAACCCTCATCCTAAGGGAAGGGTGAGTAGTCTAAGGCCACTTAAGATAGTGAGTTAGGGACAGTATATATTTAGACGTGTTAGGGCATTTGATTTCTTTTTACCCACTTACTGTTATTATTCTGCACCTTGTTTCTTTGACCTCCTATAAAATAAACTATTTTCATTGTTCACTCTGCCTGGTCCTCACGCTCAGTTTCGTGTAATGGTTAAGTGCGCGGACTCTAATCTGGGAGAACCGGGTTTGATTCCCCCACTCCTCCACTTGCACCTGACTGGATGACCTTGGGCAAGCCGTAGTTCTGACAAGAGCTGTTCTTGAAAAAGAGCAGTTTCTGTCAGAGCTTTCTCAGCCCCACCTACCTCACAGGGTGTCTGTTGTGGGGAGGGGAAGTGAAAGGAGTTTGTAAGCCGCTCTGAGACACCTTTGGCGGGGTATAAATCCAATCTCCTCCTCCTCCTCTTCTTCTTCTTCATTTCGGCTAAAAGGGAAGTCTAAAGGACTGGGAGGGTGCTCTGGGCCTTCTCAGAGGAGCCTGGAACCAGAGTGGTGGCAGCATCAGGTGACACCCCACCTGAGCCATGACAGTCTCTAACCTGCTTTTGGACTTGAATCTGTTGCTGACCAACACATCTCCCCTCCGAAATGATCTTCCTCGAGGGGATAGTCCCGTGAGACCTCTCCAAGGTAGCCATTCCTTGTGTGCAAGTTTAGGAAAAGACTTCAGCAAAGACCATAAAGGCTTTCTTCCTAGTTTCTAGTCCTTTCTTTTCCTTTTGTTACCCTTAGAAGCTCATTGATTCACGAATGTTGAGCAGCAGAAAACGCTTGTTTTTTACATTTTTGATGCAAGGGCTCAAAGGACAGATTTTGTCATTGCTAAGATTTTGAAGATACAGAGTCATAAGAACATAAGAGATGCCAATGTTTGATCAGGCCAAAGGCCCATCCAGTCCAACACTCTGTTATCACGCAGTGGCCAGAAATACCAGTGCCATCAGGAGGTCCACCAGTGGGGCCAGGACATTAGAAGCCCTCCCACTGTTGACACCCCCCCCCCAGCACCAAGATGACAGAGCATCACTTGCCCCAGAGCCCCTATCTATCCCTTGTGGCTAATAGCTACTGATGGACCTCTGCTCCATATGCTTATCTAATTCCCTTTTGAAGCCGTCCATGCTTGTAGCCGCCACCAAGATTTTATAAATGGATAGAAGATTATAAATGGATAGAAAATTCTCGGACGTCTAACTGAAACAAAAGGAAATAAAAGCTGTATTTTGAACTATATGCAAAGGGTATATGAGTAATACATAAGGTGGACATAATAATGAATACTATTTGGATACTGTATGAGGATATTAACTAGATCGAAATGACATAAAGAAAATTCCCATATGTGTATTTATGTATGTTTGTCTTTGTATGTCTGATATATAAAATTAAAATGTTATATATTTTGCAATTGCTAGAGTGATCTTGGGATTCTTATCACTGAGCAAAAGAGCCCGGGTTTCCGGAGTATCGGGGGACGATTGGTTGAATTGAATTGGGGTCATTTCCTGCTGGAACACGCTGAAACGGCGCTCCGGCAGTAAGGAGCACAGGGCGCCCCCCCCCCCGGGCCGCCTTTCCTGGCCTGCATGCCTGCCATTTGTCAGGGGGTGTGGCATATGCAAATGAGGTATGCAAATGAGTGCATGCACCTGTTTTACTATGAAATGACCCCTGAATAAAGGCCTAATATAGTAATCCCTCATAATCTCAAAAAAGTCTGCATTCCAGCAGGGGCGTGAAAGGGTGTGTATCAATCCGGTTAAGGCCAGAAGGGCAAATTCTGTCGGTGTCGGGCCTATTCAAAAATCTCCCTTGCAAAACCATTGTGGGTATAATGTTCAGTCTTGCAAACAAAAATCTCTGCAATAAGGTGGGATGGTAAAATGATAGTACATATCGGGGGGGGGGATGTTAAAGATTTTGGGTAAGAAAAACCAAAAAATAGGGATGAGTGTACTCCAAGGACTCCTAGAATCGAACTACCACGGTCAACTTCCAGGACTCGCTTTTTGATCAGTGAAAATGCTGTGGTGTTGCCCATCTCAGAATTATCAACTAAGGAGGTCATTTGCCTTATTGAGGGATTAAAATTAGGAAAAGTTCCAGGCTCTGATCTAATCTCTAATGAGCTATTCAAGGCTGATCCATTATGCTGGGCTACAGTCCCTGCCCCATTGTTCACTCAAATTAACATCAGTGGACATAAGAACATAAGAGAAGCCAATGTTGGATCAGGCCAATGGCCCATCCAGTCCAACACTTGTCACACAGTGGCCCAAAATACCAGGTGCCATCAGGAGGTCCAGCAGTGGGGCCAGGACACTAGAAGCCCCTCCCACTGTTGCCCCCCCCAGCACCAAGAATACAGAGCATCCCTTGCCCCAGACCAAGAGTTCCTATCCATACCTTGTGGCTAATAGCCACTGGTGGACCTCTGGTCCATATGCTTATCCAATTCCCTCTTGAAGCTGTCCATGCTTGTAGCCGCCACCTCCTGTGGCGGTAAATTCCACGTGTGAATCACTCTTTGGGTGAAGAAGTACTTCCTTTTATCCGTTCTAACCCGACCGCTCTGCAGTTTCATGGAGTGCCCATGAGTTCTTGTATTGTGAGAAAGGGAGAAAAGTGCCTCTTTCTCTACCTGCTCTAGTCCATGCATAATCTTATAGATCTCGATCATGTCACCCCTCAGCTGTTGTTTCTCCAAGCTAAAGAGCCCCAAGCCCTTTAACCTTTCTTCATAGGGAAAGCGTTCCAACCCTTTGATCATTCTAGTTGCCCTTTTCTGCACTTTTTCCAATGCCATAATATCCTTTTTGAGGGGTGGTGACCAGAACCGACAAATACCTGATTCATGGAAGCATTCTATTATTGTCCCGATATTTAAAAAGGGGTCCAGAAATGACCCATTCCTGTTATCGACCAATCAGCCTTCTCTCTTCTCCAGGAAAACTATATTTGGCTTAGTTACTAAGGAAGCTCCTGGATTGGATGGAATCATTTTCTAGTCCGTCTGGACTTTGAATGTAGGTTTGCAGATGTGTGACAAACAACTCTTTCAGGAATGCAGGGTTGACCAACAGTTCAGCCTGCAGGTCTGGATTCTCCCGAGGCAACCTTTTCAGTAGCTGGAGAGTGTCATTGCTCAGTTTGCCGAATGGTGGGGGGAGGGCCCTCCCCTCCGGGTGAAGAACGTTTCATGGTCTGGGCCGGATGGAGGGGCAGAGATCTGTGCCTTTCCGCCTTCTGCAGCCCATGGTTTACTTTCCCATTACACGTGTCCCAGAGTACCGTGTGCAATCTTGGAAGGCAATCAGAGAAGGTGGCCCGTATCCAGATGTGCCCAGTGGCCACAGAAGAAGCCGAGGGTCAATTTCTCCGGTTGCACTCCCCCCCCTACTGGGACATGTGGGAAAGGGCAGATGAAGCCCAGGAGGGGGCCAGCAGATGGCCTTCCTTGCACTCCCGGAAGCCAGGCATGTAGCTGAGCACGTGGCCCAATAGTCAGGGGGCAGAATTTTAGTCCCCACATATCCCCATGAGTGGAAGATGTAGAACCACTGGTGCACATGAGCAGAAGGAACCAACATGGTTTGCAGTTGTGTGACGACGTGCACCTTGCAGCGTTCCCGTGGCATTCAGGATCTGTATTGAAAACGGTTGTGTGCACAAAGCCCCACATATATGGCAAGGTTGCGTCAGTATACCATCCAAAAGGACGCTGCCAGTTTGGTGTAGTTGGTTAAGTGTGTGGACTCTAATGTGGGAGAACTGGGTTTGATTCCCCACTCCTCCGCTTGCAGCTGCTGGATGACCTTGGGCAAGCCACAGTTAGGTCAGAGCTGTTCTCTCATGAGCAGTCCTTGAAAGAGCTCTCTCAGCCCCGCCTACCTCACAGGGTGTCTGTTGTGGGGAGGAGAAGGGAAAGGAGTTTGTAAGCCACTCTGAGACTCCGAGTGAAGAGTGGGGTATAAATCTAATATCCTCCTCCTCCTGAGGTGGCTTCTGAGGATAGCCCTCTTGGTCTGCAGTCAAACAGCTGGATTTGAGTCAAGGAGTGCATTAGAGACCAACAAGATGTCTGGGGTATGAGCTTTCAGTTTGGTGTCGTGGTTAGGGGCACGGACTCTAATCTGGGAGAACCGGGTTTGATTCCCCACTCTTCCACATGCAGCTGCTGGTGTGACCTTGGGTCAGTCACAAGTTCTCTCAGAGCTCTTCTCTCAAGGGCAGTTCTAATAGAGCTCTCTCAGCCCCACCCACCTCACAGGGTATCTATTGTGGGGAGGGGAAGGTGATTGTAAGCCACTCTGAGACTCCGAGTGAAGGGCATGGGGTATCAATCCAATCTCCTCCTCCTCCTCCTTTGTGGCTGTCGTTTGACACAGCGTTTATTCTCTTTCCACAGTACTCAACAGAGCTCAAGAAGCTCTATTGTCAAATAGCCAAGACGTGTCCCATCCAGATCAAAGTGATGACCCCCCCGCCGCAGGGCGCCGTCATCCGGGCCATGCCCGTGTACAAGAAAGCCGAGCACGTCACCGAAGTGGTCAAGCGGTGCCCCAACCACGAGCTCAGCCGCGAGTTCAACGAGGGTGAGTCGGGCGGCCAAACCTTTTGCTCTACGTTGTGTCTTCACTGCGCTGCCTGCTGGGTGTCCTGAAAAACCGCCCCGTGGTTCTAACAGAGGATTCGGTGTGGCTTGACATGGCTCGGTTGTAACGGCAAACCGCGTTTTCCAGCAAGCCCTGGAGAAGCTACCGGTACCCTCAAGCATGTGTTGCCGTCTAATTCGTTCCGCTTTTACTGTTGTATCCACGCTGGCCAACCGTGGTTTATACTTCCCCTGCGGATCAGGATTCCAAACCAGTCTTAAACCAGTTTGGTGTAGTGGTTAAGTGTGCGGGCTCTAACCTGGGAGAACCGGGTTTGATTCCCCTCTCCTCCACTTGCACCTGCTGATGTGACCTTGGGTCAGTCACAAGCTCTGGCACAGCTGTCCTTGAAAAAGGGCAGTTTCTGTCAGAGCTCTCTCAGCCCCACCTACCTCACAGGGTGTCTGTTGTGGGGAGGGGAAGGGAAAGGAGTTTGTAAGCCGCTCTGAGACTCCTTTGGGTAGGTGGGGGTATAAATCCAATCTCCTCCTCCTCTTCTTTTTCTCCTTCCTCCTCCTCCACTTGCACCTGTTGGATGACCTGGGGCAAGCCATAGTTCTGTCAGAGCTGTCCTTGAAAAAGAGCAGTTTCTCTCAGAGCTCTCTCAGCCCCACCTACCTCCCAGGGTGTCTGTTGTGGGGAGGGGCAGGGAAAGGAGTTTGTCAGCCACTCTGAGACTCCTTCGGGTGGTGAAGGGTGGGGGGGATAAATCCAATCTCCTCTTCTTCTTCTGTTCGGAACATGAGAGCACCCCTGTTGGGCCAGACGCACAGGCCACCCGGTCCAGCACCTTTTTCCGCACAGTGGCCGACCAGCTGCCCCTCGAAGGCCTGTGAACAGAGCGCAGAAGCCTTTCCCTGTTGCTGCCCCCCTCTAAGCACTGACGATCCAGTGCCTCTGAACATGGAAGTTCCTCTTTGTTGTTGTGGCTGCTCACCATGAGCCTCCCTTCCACCATCTTTTAAAGCCAATTAAACTAGTAAAAAGGTAAAAGTCAAAGGTTCCGTTGCTCGAAAGCCAGTCGAATCCGACTCTAGGGTTGCGGTGCTCATCTCCGTTTCCAAGCCGAAGAGCCAGCGTTGTCCGAAGACGTTTCCGTGGTCATGTTGCCGGCATAACTAAACACCAAGGCACACGGAACGCTGTTACCTTCCCAACGAAGTGGTACCTATTTATCTACTTGCAATTTCTTGCTTTCGAACTGCTAGGTTGGCAGGAGCTGGACACAGAGACAGGATCTCACTCCGTCATGCGGCAATTTGGGTCTCGAACTGCTGAACTACCGACCTTCCACAGCCTGCAGTTCAGCGTCTAGCGGCTGCTATATGTCGGCAGTGAGTTCCGCAGGCCGATTTCTGGTTTACAGGGACAGCACGAATTGAAGCTCGGATGCAGCATCCAGCTGGCTGCAGAAGGAACGAATTATCTCCCGCTGAGGAAGGGGATAGGGTTGCCAACCTCCAGGTGGAGACTGGGGATCTGGAGAAAGTGGCTACTTTGGAGGCGACTCATAGAATCAAAGAATCATAGAGTTGGAAAGGGACCTCCAGGGTCATCTGGTCCAACCCCCTGCACAAGGCGGGGAACTAGTACTCTGTGGCATTATGCCCCACACTCACTTTCCCCCAAACCCTGCCCTCTCCACGCTCCAACCCCAAAGTCTCCAGGAATATCCCAACATAGACTTTAGTGCCTTCGGCACTCATTCACATAGCAGCAAACCTGGGCCGTCCCCCTACCTCTGAGCTGTGTCCTGGGGTCTTGGCCTCAGCCTACAGAATCTGGATTACTGGCCCTGTCTGGCATCTCTGGAGTTTGGAAGGTATGCTGAAAACTGGGAGAAATGCCCAAGGGAATCTGGAGGCTACTTATTTTCTCTGCCCTGGAGCCGTGCTTGTGTCTCATGGACAGTCCAAAACAGCTATCTGTAAGCGTGGTCTGTCCATCCTCCTGAAGAGGGTCAAAGAGTAACATGGGGAGTCCCCAGTATGGGCAGGTGATGAATGATTAAGAGCAGGGGTCATTTGGGGCCAGAGCGAGGCGGAGCAGCACTCTAGCAACCCAGGAGCGGGTACAAATGGCGGTAGCGGCAAGCCCCGCCCCCAGCTCCCAGAGGATCTGGCTGGCTGCTGTTCGAGACAGGATGCTGGAGTAGATGGACTAGATGGACCCTTACTGGTCTGATCCAGCAAGGCTCTTCTGATCTTCTTATGAAGGCCTCGGCCTCTATGCCCTGTTGTTGGACCGCCAGAGGAACTGGTTGACCACTGGGTGAGATAGGAGGCTGGACTAGATGGACCCTCTCTGGTCTGATCCAGCAAGGCTCTTCTGATCTTCTTATGAAGGCCTCGGCCTCTATGCCCTGTTGTTGGACCGCCAGAGGAACTGGTTGACCACTGGGTGAGATAGGAGGCTGGACTAGATGGACCCTCTCTGGTCTGATCCAGCAAGGCTCTTCTGATCTTCTTATGAAGGCCTCGGCCTCTATGCCCTGTTGTTGGACCGCCAGAGGAACTGGTTGACCACTGGGTGAGATAGGAGGCTGGACTAGATGGACCCTCTCTGGTCTGATCCAGCAAGGCTCTTCTGATCTTCTTATGAAGGCCTCGGCCTCTATGCCCTGTTGTTGGACCGCCAGAGGAACTGGTTGACCACTGGGTGAGATAGGAGGCTGGACTAGATGGACCCTCTCTGGTCTGATCCAGCAAGGCTCTTCTGATCTTCTTATGAAGGCCTCGGCCTCTATGCCCTGTTGTTGGACCGCCAGAGGAACTGGTTGACCACTGGGTGAGATAGGAGGCTGGACTAGATGGACCCTCTCTGGTCTGATCCAGCAAGGCTCTTCTGATCTTCTTATGAAGGCCTCGGCCTCTATGCCCTGTTGTTGGACCGCCAGAGGAACTGGTTGACCACTGGGTGAGATAGGAGGCTGGACTAGATGGACCCTCTCTGGTCTGATCCAGCAAGGCTCTTCTGATCTTCTTATGAAGGCCTCGGCCTCTATGCCCTGTTGTTGGACCGCCAGAGGAACTGGTTGACCACTGGGTGAGATAGGAGGCTGGACTAGATGGACCCTCTCTGGTCTGATCCAGCAAGGCTCTTCTGATCTTCTTATGAAGGCCTCGGCCTCTATGCCCTGTTGTTGGACCGCCAGAGGAACTGGTTGACCACTGGGTGAGATAGGAGGCTGGACTAGATGGACCCTCTCTGGTCTGATCCAGCAAGGCTCTTCTGATCTTCTTATGAAGGCCTCGGCCTCTATGCCCTGTTGTTGGACCGCCAGAGGAACTGGTTGACCACTGGGTGAGATAGGAGGCTGGACTAGATGGACCCTCTCTGGTCTGATCCAGCAAGGCTCTTCTGATCTTCTTATGAAGGCCTCGGCCTCTATGCCCTGTTGTTGGACCGCCAGAGGAACTGGTTGACCACTGGGTGAGATAGGAGGCTGGACTAGATGGACCCTCTCTGGTCTGATCCAGCAAGGCTCTTCTGATCTTCTTATGAAGGCCTCGGCCTCTATGCCCTGTTGTTGGACCGCCAGAGGAACTGGTTGACCACTGGGTGAGATAGGAGGCTGGACTAGATGGACCCTCTCTGGTCTGATCCAGCAAGGCTCTTCTGATCTTCTTATGAAGGCCTCGGCCTCTATGCCCTGTTGTTGGACCGCCAGAGGAACTGGTTGACCACTGGGTGAGATAGGAGGCTGGACTAGATGGACCCTCTCTGGTCTGATCCAGCAAGGCTCTTCTGATCTTCTTATGAAGGCCTCGGCCTCTATGCCCTGTTGTTGGACCGCCAGAGGAACTGGTTGACCACTGGGTGAGATAGGAGGCTGGACTAGATGGACCCTCTCTGGTCTGATCCAGCAAGGCTCTTCTGATCTTCTTATGAAGGCCTCGGCCTCTATGCCCTGTTGTTGGACCGCCAGAGGAACTGGTTGACCACTGGGTGAGATAGGAGGCTGGACTAGATGGACCCTCTCTGGTCTGATCCAGCAAGGCTCTTCTGATCTTCTTATGAAGGCCTCGGCCTCTATGCCCTGTTGTTGGACCGCCAGAGGAACTGGTTGACCACTGGGTGAGATAGGAGGCTGGACTAGATGGACCCTCTCTGGTCTGATCCAGCAAGGCTCTTCTGATCTTCTTATGAAGGCCTCGGCCTCTATGCCCTGTTGTTGGACCGCCAGAGGAACTGGTTGACCACTGGGTGAGATAGGAGGCTGGACTAGATGGACCCTCTCTGGTCTGATCCAGCAAGGCTCTTCTGATCTTCTTATGAAGGCCTCGGCCTCTATGCCCTGTTGTTGGACCGCCAGAGGAACTGGTTGACCACTGGGTGAGATAGGAGGCTGGACTAGATGGACCCTCTCTGGTCTGATCCAGCAAGGCTCTTCTGATCTTCTTATGAAGGCCTCGGCCTCTATGCCCTGTTGTTGGACCGCCAGAGGAACTGGTTGACCACTGGGTGAGATAGGAGGCTGGACTAGATGGACCCTCTCTGGTCTGATCCAGCAAGGCTCTTCTGATCTTCTTATGAAGGCCTTGGCCTCTATGCTCTGTTGTTGGACCTCCAGAGGAAATGGGTGGCCACTGTGTGAGAGACAGGATGCTAGACTAGACGGCCTATTGGTCTTATCCAGCAGGGCTCTTCTTATGTTCTTATGATTATAATTCTAAAAAAAACAATATTTGCTGTCTTCCTTCAGGATGGTATAGTCTTGTGGCTTGAGACCGAAGTTGTTTTGCTGTTTTCTGAGGAGAAATCCAGGTGTTTTCTTTCTTAGCATTCGAAATAAGGTTCGAAGGCAGGCTTTGGGGCCTCCTCTGGGCTGGCTTGGATTTGCTCTGAAGTCCGGCACTGTGCTTGTGTGTGTGGAAAGTGTCATCAGGTCACAGCCAATTTACGGCGAAACCGTAAGGTTTTCAAGGCAAGAGACAGACAGAGGTGGTTTGCCATTGCCTTCCCTCTGCGTAGCAACCCCGGACTTCCTTGGTGGTCTCCCATCCGTTTACTAACCAGGGCCCACCCTGCTTAGCTTCTGAGACGTAATGAGGTCGGGCTAGAGGGAAAATCTTCAGCTCAGCCTCTTAATTTGTAATTCATTTATTTATTTTAAAATCAAGATTAGAGATGGGGAAAAACTGGAAAATTTCGGGGGGGGGGGAACATTCTCCCCCCCCCCCCATTTTTTCCCTTAACCCTTTTTTTTTTTTTTTCCCCAAAAGTCCCGAAAAGTTGGAAAAATTGAAAAAAGAAAAGAAATTGATTACGGAACGTTTTATTTTAACATGATGAATAAAATATTTTAAGGCAAGGTGTTCAAATATTTTCCAAATCATTTCTAAAAAAATAGGTATGGTGTCAGATTGATCTAATTTCTGTGCACTGAGGACAAGCAAGTCCTAGGTTACAAACTGAACTCTCCAATGCAAGAACAAGATGCATTCCTTCCTTCAGGAGATGAAATTGTCACAAGAAAAGAAAAAGGTTTCAGTTTTGTTTTTGCATGTGGGTGGGTATTCTGTTTGTAATAACTGTTTGGATACGCTATATTTTTAATATGCTAGTTGTGATAATTTCATGCCAAGTAGAAATGTCCATAGTCACATTTTATGTTCCTAAAGTAACAGAATGACTTTCAGTCTGGAAAAGAAAAAAGAAGTGCTAATGTAGCATTTTCTTCCATTCCCCCCCCCCCCAAAAAAAACGGGGAAACGGGGTTTTTTCCGAGCTTCAAAATTTTTGGAAATTTTACATCTCTAATTGTTCCGTCTGACGCTAAGTCAGGAGTCAACAGCACCTTCTGGACGTGATTCAACACACGGCCTGAGTAAAGTATAATTTCTATATTGTTGGAGGAATGGCTTCAAGGAAAATATATTTGTTTCCCTGTAGGGATATGGGCCAGAGTGCAACCAGGAGAGGAAATTTAAGGAACGCTTGTATCCCCAGAGTTTTTGGAAGGGAATGTGACAGGGAGAACACACCCCATAGTCCATGCGCCACAGGAGCACTGCTTCCGTTTCTGCAAGCTGGGCGGCCTTGCTTTATTGCCTTCCTTTTTATAAAAAAAAGTTGTGCATTTTCCTAGAAACTGAGATGGCAAGCAGTGTCGCTGAGGGCCAAGCCCATCTGTATTATAAGCTGCCTTGAGCTCTGTAAGGAACCAAGGCGGCTAAAAAAATGTTTTAAATAAGTAAATGAATACGTTTTGTGTCCAGGCCTAGATAGGCCAGTCTAACTTGTTCTCGTCAGATCTTGGAAGCTAAGCAGGGTCTGTCCTGGATACTCCTTGGATCGGATAACAATGATAATTATTACTATTATCATATGGCAGTGTGGTGTGGAATAGCCAGGAGATCCTAAGATTGTCTGGCAGCTAGAAGTTCTAGCTCTTTTAGCGTTATACACCACTAGGTGGCGAGCTAGACTTGCTTTTAAGGCAAGAGACATTTCAGCCGTGGTTTTGCCACTGCGTCATGACCCTGGTATTCCTTGGAGGTTGCCCTTCTAAATACTAGCCAGGGGGCCAACCCTGATTAGCTTCCAAGATCTGACAATATCGGGCAGGCCTGGGCTATCCAGATCAGGGCCGCTTATTTGGGAGACCACCAAGGAAGCTGAAGATGGCTATGCAGAGGCAGGCAATGGCAAACCAACCCTGAACACCTCTTGCCTTGACTTGGATAACTCTGGCTAGCCAGATCTCATCAGATCTCAGAAGATAAGGAGGGTGTCAGAACCCACAGCCAACAACGAAGTACACGCATTCAGGAACGGTTATACTTTTATTGCAGAGCTATAGATGCAGTAACATAGGCACTGTTAAGAATGGCGGCGGCCCCAGGGGCATAATATGATATAGGGTATTCGTATGCAAAACCCCCCCCCCAACAGCACTGGCCAATTAGGTACCCTCCCGCGCGCGGGATAAGGCTTAGAGACCGTTAGGTAGCTGAAGCTGAGAACGAACACTCTCCCATGACACCTAGGGAAAACCCAGACACCACAACACCCTCCTGCACATCTGTATAGATAAGCCTTTCCGCACACAGCAGAGAAAGCACAGAAAGGAATGCAGTAGCAATTAACCTGAAAGGAAAGCAATAGCAATTAACCAGATACAGACCAAACTCCCCAACCTTCATGGCTGACAGAGGGTTAATACTTGGATGGGAGACCACCCAGAAAGTCCAGGGTTGTTGCTCAGAGGCAGGCAATAGCAGACCACCTCTGGAAGCTTCTTGCCTTGGAGACCCTCCGGGGACGCCGTATGTCAGATATATGACTTGATGACATGGAGCGGCCGTGGCCTCACCTTGCAGAGGCTTTGTTCACCTTCAGTGATGCATCTACCAAAATCTGATGGGCTAAATGCCAACCTTGTTGTGGGGTGCCTTTGTCGCAAATCCGGAAGCTGCAGCTGGTGCAGAATGCTGCGGCCAGGCTGTTGATGAGTCTGCCTAGAAGGGACCACATCCAGCCTGTGCTGAAAGCGCTGCACTGGCTGCCAATAGCGTACCGGATTCGCTTCAAAGTGCTGGTTCTTACCTTTAAAGCCCTACATGGTCGGGGTCCGGCTTACCTAAGGGACCGCCTTTCCCCATATGTTTCCCCACGGGCACTACGGTCGGGTGCGAAACATCTCCTGGCAATACCAGGCCCGAAGGAGGCCAGGCTGGCCATTACCAGGGCCAGGGCTTTTTCGGTGGCGGCTCCTACCTGGTGGAACGAGCTCCCGGAGGAGATCAGGGCCCTGCGGGACTTAATGCAGTTCCGCAGGGCCTGCAAGACGGAGCTCTTCCGCCAGGTGTTTGAGTAGGAGCCGCCACTATGGTACCATCATTACCTGGCCCTGGAGGAAAGAACGCCGGCATTGTCCGGAACAGAGGACACTGAGCTAGTAGAGCTGCAGTAAGTTCGTCATCTTTGTGGAATATCTGGAGCACTTTATATATGTAATTTTGTAATGTCGTATAATGTGTAAATGGTTTTTAAAATGTTTTTATGTGTGGGCGTATGCCTGTCTGTGACCCGCCCTGAACCCACTTTTGTGGGGAGGGAGGGCTATAAATCGAAACAAATAAATAAATAAATCTACCAAAATCTGATGGGCTCAACGCCAGCCTTGCTGTGGACCAAATCAGAGGAGATGCTGGAGGTTCAACGACTGGGTCGGTCGGCAGGGCTCAGTGGTTAGAGCCCCAGACCAGGATTTGGGGAGGTGAGAGCTCAGATCCTGCGAAGCAAATCCGATACCCGTCCGACAAGTCGCTTTCTTATGGCCTCGCGGGAACGTTGTGAGGACAGAAAGAGGGGAGGGAGGGGCGTTATATCCTACCCCAAACTCTGTCGTGGAGGAAGGTGGGGAGAGAAAAGAACGACGTGTGTGCAAAAGACTGACCCTTTCCCTCTTCTCCTTCCGCAGGTCAAATAGCTCCTCCCAGCCACCTGATCAGAGTCGAAGGCAACAGCCACGCCCAGTACGTGGAGGACCCCATCACGGGGAGGCAGAGTGTCCTCGTGCCCTACGAACCACCGCAGGTGACTTGGCAAATTATTATTATTGTTTATTTCTTTATAAATTAGGCTTCCGGACCCGCCCTCCCCTGCAAAACAGGGCTCGGCGCGGTGTGCAACAACAAAAACACGTCCATAAGTTAACCAACAATAAAACAAAATACAGCAATTGACATTTACTAGATGGCGCTAAAACGCCACATTGTGCCACTGCCCCAGGGCCGAATACGGGGTGGGGAGACCAGAAACGGAGTGCCAAGCAAGGTGGAAGCCGTCGTTGCCCTCAACGAAAAGCTTGGCGGAACATCTCTGCTTTACAGGCCCTGCGGAACTGCATTGAGTCCGGCAGGGCCCGGATGTTATTCGCCAGAGAGTTCCAGCATGGTCTCCTAAGCCAGGGATATCAAGGATAAGGCCCGGGGGCTGGAATAGGCCCATCCAGGGCTCTTACCTGCCCCACAAGCAACTGGTATGTATGGAAATGTAGAAGAAGAAGAAGAAGAAGAAGAAGAAGAAGAAGAAGAAGAAGAAGAAGAAGAAGAAGAAGAAGAAGAAGAAGAAGAAGAAGAAGAAGAAGAAGAAGAAGAGGAGGAGGAGGAGGAGGAGGAGGAGGAGGAGGAGGAGGAGATTGGATTTATACCCCACCCTTCACTACCCAAAGGATCTCAAAGCAGCCTACAGACTCCTTTCCCTTCCCCTCCACACAACAGACACCCTGTGAGGTAGGTGGGGCTCGGAGAGCTCTGACAGAAACGGCTCTTTTTCAAAAACAGCTCTGACAGAACTACAGCTTGCCCAAGGTCATCCAGCCAGGTGCAAGTGGAGGAGTGGGGAATCAAACCCGGTTCTCCCAGATTAGAGTCCGCGCCCTTAACCACTACATCAAATTGGCTCTCCAGTTTGTAAGGTTCTCCCCCTTTTATAGTATCTCTTGGGGGGTGGGGAAGTCTTGCATGTGATTAAATACATTTATTGGGGCTTTGGTGGGTTCCCCAGTGAATCACTTGCTTTCACTGCTAGGAATCAATTGCTTTTGTTTGCATTTTTAGTTAAAAAAGATATTGTTAACTGGGTTCCAGTACCTGGTGTTACATTTTATGGCACACAGGGCCCAGCCCGACAAAGTCAGATCCGGCCCTCGTAACGAGCGAGTTTGACACCTCTGTCCTAAGCTGTCTTGCCTCTGTGTCACGCCAAACTGATCTTTCCAGCATACAAAACATTAAGATAAGGGCAATTATCAAAAATACTGTGGGTCCAGCCAACTATTTAACATCTCTTGAAATGAAAGGGTTTAGGAGAGCCTTCGCTCTGGCGAGGTGCTCTGCCCTCCGTTATGCTGTACTTGAAGGAAAATACAAGAATGCTCCTTTCTCAGCAAGGCTTTGTGCCTGCCCATTAAGGGAGGTTGAGACTGCAGAGCACATGTTTTTTAGATGTCCGTATTATCAGGTGCTGCGTAATAAAATCACTCCGCTGACTCAACAAATTCCGGGTCTTTCCGAAAAAGCTAGACTCAAGTTTCTTCTGTCTGATAGAATCCCATTTTGCCTCTTGCTGCGATTCGTGCCGTGCACCCCAAATGACCCCTGCATTTCTTTCCCTCCAGGTGGGCACTGAATTCACAACCGTCTTGTACAACTTCATGTGTAACAGCAGCTGCGTGGGGGGCATGAACAGGCGCCCCATCCTTATCATCGTGACGCTGGAAACGAGAGAGTGAGTAGGAATTCGGCGGGGAAGGGAGGTGCAGTCAGCATGGCCGGCAAAGCCCGCCTTAAGGCTCAGCTACCTTTCCGAGTTCAGCGGATGGTGCATGAGCCAGAAAGCGGGAACCAACTAACAGCCTTTTGGTGCGCCTCTCTTCTTGCCCAAGTTCCGGCCACGGTTCGTTGAAGATTTCGAGCCCCACCCCTGTGCCAGGTGCCTTTCGGGCAGCGGACCCTCATCTCGCTTAAGCCGCTCACAATCTGGGTATGACCCTCACTACCAAGGCTCCCTCTAAGCTGTGGAGTCTGGTGAGCAAAAATTCTACTTTGTGAGCTACTGGCGTTAAAGTCGGGATGCGAGCGACTCGGCGACTGCATGAATTAGTTTGCTCTGGAGCCAGCCTTCCTGAGCTGAGACAAAAAGGCGTGAGCTGGAGGATAAAAAAAACTGTGAGATAGAAGAGAAGAAGAAGAGATTGGATTTATACCCCGCCCTTCACTACCCAAAGGTGTCTCAGAGCGGCTTACGAACTCCTTTCCCCTCCCCTCCCCACAACAGACGCCCTATGAGGTGGGTGGGGCTGAGAGAGCTCTTGACAGAAACTGCTCTTTTTCAAGGACAGCTCTTATCAGAACTACGGCTTGCCCAAGGTCATCCACCCAGGTGCAAGTGGAGGAGTGGGGAATCAAACCCGGTTCTCCCAGATTAGAGTCCGTGCACTTAACCACTACACCAAACTGGCTCTCAGAGATAGCTCACACTAACTCAGCTTAGAGGGAACACTGCTCACTACCCACCCCCCAGTCGATGCACTTGAAGCCGTGATGTGGCTTCCGTGGAACCACAGAGGGGTTCTGTTCCACACAGCAAGCAAGATTGTTTTACTGGTTTCCTTGGCTTACCTCTCTCCCGCCATTCTCCCCAGTGGGGAGCAGTGTTCCCTCTAAGGTAAGTTAGTGTGAGTTAGCTCAGTTTTTTAGCCTCCGGCTCACACGTTTTTGTCTTCGCTCAGGAAGGAGGGCTCCGGAGCAAACTGATTTATCCAGTAGCCAAATCGCTCGCTCACAACTTCAGTGCCAGTAGCTTACAAAGTAGAATTTTGCTCACAAGGCATTAGAGGGAACATTGGTGGGGAGCCAGAGGGGCTTACTGCCTTCCCCACTTGTCTGTCGTGTCCTCACCACAGCCCTGTAAGGTAGGCGAGGCTGAGAGTAGCTGGCCCAAGGTCACCTGGCGATCTTCCATGGCAAGCTGGGATTCGAACCTGAGGCCTCCCAGGTTCTGATCGGGTGCACTAACCACTCCACCGCGGTGGCTCATTCAGACTCTCGTATGTCTGCGTATAAATCTGGCAGTACCTGGAATCCAGTCTGCGCGTGGAGAAAGTTATTTGGGCATGCCAGGTGTCTGGCTGCTGGCCTGAACTTTGTAGGCAGTGCAGACTTTTGATTCGTGTCGTCTGATGGGTACTGGGGTGGGGGTGGGTGAGCCCAAGATCATAGTCACAGATCCACTATTGGTCTGATCCAGCAGGTCTCTTCTGATGTTGTTACCAGGGAAAGACCTTGGCCTCTCTGCCCTGTTATTGGCCCTCAAGAGGAACTAGTTGGCCACTGTGTGAGACAGGAGGCTGGAGTAGATGGACCCTCATTGGTCTGATCCAGCAGGTCTCTTCTGATGTTCTTAGGAAGGCCTCTGCCCCTCTGCCCTGTTGCTGGCCATCCAGAGGAACCGGCTGGCCACTGTGTGAGACAGGCTGCTGGACTAGATGGACCCTCACTGGTCTAATCCAGCAGGGCTCTTCTGATGTTCTTATGAAGGCCTCGGCCTCTGTGCCCTGTTGTTGGCCCTCCAGAGGAACCGGCTGGTCACTGTGAGAGACAGGAGGCTGGGCTAGATGGACCCTCACTGGTCTGACCCAGCAGGGCTCCTCTGATGTTCTTATGAAGGCCTCGGCCTCTCTGCCCTGTTGCTGGCCCTCCAGAGGAACTGGCTGGCCACTCTGTGGGACAGGATGCTGGACTTGATGGACCCTCACTGGTCTGATCCGGCAAGGCTCTTCTGATGTCCTTATGGATCTGTGTATACAAAGCCCTTCTTTGGAGCTTACATGAGAAGCTCTCAGGGGCTGCACTCATTTTGCAATGCCCGCATTCTGGTGCCAGCCTTTGCACCGATGTGCAGTAACTGACCTTGCCGTTCTCGATCCCTCCAGCGGGCAGGTCCTGGGGCGTCGGTGCTTCGAGGCTCGGATCTGCGCCTGCCCAGGCAGGGACCGCAAAGCAGACGAGGACAGCATCCGGAAGCAGCAAGTCTCCGACAGTACAAAGAACGGTGATGGAACAAAGCGCCGTAAGTAGCCCGAAGCAAATACCACTCAGGGCTGTGGCTGGATCGGGGACACCCCGGCACGTAGCTCCGTGTGCCAGACGGTGGAGAGGGAAGATCTTCCATGTTATGCTGTTGTGGGATCGTGCAAATATTCCCAATGGCACGGAACCCTTCCGCAAGCAAAAGAGGCTTCTAATGTTGGCTTCTGACGCTGTTTTGCATTCCGGAGTTCCCCTCTTTATGCGCTCGGGAGGAACGGAGCGCCTTGGGGCTGAGCCAGCAGCAAAACCTGTCTGTGAAAGACAAACGTGTTCTCCCCCTTCATTGATTCTCGCAGCCCAAATCCTGCTAAGAGACATTTTATTTATTTCTTTTTACAATATGTATGTCCCGCCTTTCCGCTTTCACAAGCGCCACTGAAGAAGCTAACACATTAAAACCTAACATGGTACAAAATCTAACGCCATTAAAACTGCCCCCTCCAAAGTATGCACACACACACACACACATCATTAAGAACGGGGCTAAAATCTCTACAAAGAAATAACAGCAGCCATTAAAACACTGGTCAGGAAGGAGGGGGTCACCGAGAGCACGCCGGAGGAAGCAAAATAGTCTCCGCCCGCGTTTAGTTAAATATCTGTAATGGCAGCAGCCTCTGCGAAAGCCTTGGTGCGTGGCCAGCCACACAGGGTGGTCCCAGGAATCTCCAGCCGAAGGGAAACCCTTCCTGCACTAGAAAGACTGACACGGATTTTCATAGCAGAAGGTTTTGTGGGCCTTGAGTGCACTTTTTATCAAAGGCATGAACTGAATTCCAAGGCAGCAAGATCTTTAGGAGAATGGAAAAAACCAGGATGAGTTAGAAGGCCTGGTTTCGGGCGGTTCTGTGCAAAGCACAGAGGCACCCAGAAGAGCTCAGTGGTCATTTTTAATGGATAGAATTGGCGGAGATCCAGATAGGCAGTAGTCCAGCGATGCCTAAAGATGGACAGGTGTGTCAGGGCCCTTAGTCAGGTTACTCAACCCAGGGCTTCACGAGAAGATAACTGTTAATTGGTAAATCCAGTACTAGCGACACGTGTACAGCTTGTTTCAGGAATGGCCGCCAGTACTAGGACCTCTGACTATACTAGAATCAAACATCCCCCCTGTAAATATGAGCCAATCGATACATCTCACACGCGCGGGCAAAGCAAGCAAGCAAAGCAAAAGCCGTTGACTTTCCCAGCGGAGAAAACTGCAGCTGGAGCATCTACAAGGTCAAGCCTAAGATAGCAAACGGTTGGTGAGCCAGGGAGAATTGAGACAGAAAACGGGAGGGCACCCCTCCACATTCCAGACCTATGACAGGGCTACCTGACAAGGCGTTTCTCCTAGCCGGGTCTTCATGCCATTGTGCAGGGCTTAGATGTACACAGTGGCGGGGGTGGGGGTGGTTGTGCACAGGTAGGTCAAAGGGCCTGCACACTTAAGGCAAAACCGAGAAAAGCGCTGATTTTTTAAAGTTCATTTATCCGCATTATTTATAGTTCCCCTTTCTTGCAGGGGCTCAAGGCAAACGGCACATAGTGAGTCAGTGCACTCGACAAACTGGGACATACAATACAACAGTGCATTAGGATTTTAGAAGTCTAGAGCCCCCAGAGAGAACTGACACATAGCTTTGGTATTAACATGGCACATTAAGCGGTGCAGAAATGACATGGTGGTATCCTGCTCACAGTAAACTCGCTGTAGCAGTGTAGACAGCCATCTGTAATCCAAGAAAGTAGGTGAAACCGTTTTGTACAGGGCAACCTTTTTGCCCGTGCAGAAAAGCCCTCTTGAATAATTAAGAACATAAGAGACACCAATGTTGGATCAGGCCAAAGGCCCATCCAGTCCGTGTCACACAGTGGCCAGAAATACCAGTGCCATCAGGAGGTCCACCAGTGGGGCCAGGACATTAGAAGCCCTCCCACTGTTGACCCCCCCCCCCAAGCACCAAGAAGACAGAGCCTCACTTGCCCCAGAGCCCCTATCTATACCTTGTGGCTAATAGCCACTGATGGACCCCTGCTCCATATGCCTATCTAATTCCCTCTTGAAGCCGTCCATGCTTGTAGCCGCCACCACCTCCTGTGACAGTGAATTCCATGTTTTAATCACTCTTTGGGTGAAGAAGGACTTCCTTTTATCCGTTCTAACCTGACCGCTCTGCAGTTTCATGGAGTGGCCACGAGTTCTTGTATTGTGAGAAAGGGAAAATTCACTTTTTGCATCGTTGTGGAAAGCCAGGACTTTGTTTGTTTATCAAATGTATACCCCCTCCCTCCCTGCGAACGAGCTCAGCGCAGATCACAACAACAGATCGGCCATTCGGCCACACGACAAAATGATAAACAGTCGGTACTGGTGCCACTGGACTCTAGGCCCATTAATCTGGGCCGCACGCAGATGGTGTCTTCAGTGGGGGTGGGGGCATTCTTTTTTTACTGGACGGCCGCCACCTCAGCCAAAGGCCTGGCGGAGAAGCTCCGTTTTACGGGCCCTGCGGAATGATAGACGGTCCCGCAGGAGCATGTTCCGCCAGGCTGGGGTCAGTGCAGAAAAGTCCCTGCTCAAAGCTAAATGAACGTTCAACCTTTAATAATGTGTTTTAGGGGGGCGGCCGTGTTGGTCTGTGACAGAATGGTTAGATTTGAGTCCAGCAACTCCTCAGAGACCAACAAGCTCTTCAGGGAATGGGGTTTTCGAGACTCAAAGCTCCTCTCGTCAGGTACAAATCGGAACGGAGATCTTGGGAGTCCTTCCAGGCAGAAAGGCGGAGTGGTTGGGGAAGCTGCAGAGAAGGGGGTCAGGACGCAGAGGTACGATGACCAAGGGAGTTGTGGCTCTCGAAAGGTTATATCCCGAAAAATCTGGCTGTTCTCTAAGGTGCTCCTGGGCTGGAATCGAACTTCGATAATCCGGTTATCCTTTAAGGTGCTACTAGACTCAAAGGCTACCAGTTGTGGGTTCAAGGTTGCCGCTGTGGAACGCTGTAAATATATCTTAGCAAAACAAAAATAGAGGGTGTCACGGGTCAGGGGGGTATCACCTGACGCTGCCACCACTCTGGATTTAGGTTCCCTTGAGAAGGCCCAGAGCGCCCTCCCAAGACCTTCAGACCTCCCTTTTGGCAGAATAATAGGCGTGAGGACCAGGCAGAGTGAAACAAGGAAAAGGTTTATTTTATAGGAGGTCAAACAAACAAGGTGCAGAATAATAACAGTAAGTGGGTGAAAAGAAAAGAAATTAAATGCCCTAACGCGTCTAAATATATGCTGTCCCTAGCTCACTATTCCAAGTGACACTGGACTACTCCCCCTTCCCTCAGGATGAGGGTTTCTTCCTGCAGCAGCCTTCCTTCTGGCTCTGCCCTCTTGGAAGAAAGAACAGCTTCTGCTCTGGCACCAGCCCTTTTGTTCCCCAGCCCTCTTCTTCCCTATTGGTCAATTTTGGCTCCAAAACCTCTCAGGGGCTTCTGGGAGTTGTAGGCCCAGCCTCACCTACTGCTAGCCAGGCTCCCTGGGCCTAGTAGGCCTCTGGTGGCACAGCCCAAATCATGACAGGGAGATGGCCAAGTGTTGGGTGGAGATCCTGCCTCTGCTCACCGTACAGCCTGGGTAGCATCCCTTGGCCTTTTGGGCCTCTTTCCTGCCGGACAGATTCTATCGTGGGCTCCAACGTCAGTTCGGAAACTTGAGTTGAAGGGCTTGGGAGGTTGACCGGCGGCCGCAGCCGTCTCAGCAACACTCATGGCTGAGTCGGGGTCCCGAATGGCGCACGACGGGATGCAAATCGAATTAAATAAATGAAATAGAAATAAATTGTATGTTTTCCCTCGGCAGCTTTCCGGCAGAGCACCCACGGCATCCAGATGACATCTGTCAAGAAACGGCGCTCCCCAGATGACGAGCTCTTATACCTGCCGGTAAGGGGGCTCTTCACTTCCTTCCCTCTCGCTGCCGTAGCCTCCCCCCCCCCCAGAGAAACCATCCCCAAATCCAGCATCCTCTGCAGGGAGGGGCTCACTTCAGAGTGATCGGGAGCAATGCTCCCTCTAAGCTGTGGAATCTTGTGAGCACAAAATTCTACTTTGTGGGTTCCTGGCATTAAAATTGTGAGCGAGTGGTTTGGCTGCTGCATCAACCAGTTTGCTCTGGAGCCCTCCTTCCTGAGCAAAGATAAAAACGTGAGCCGGAGGCTAAAAAACTGTGAGCTAGCTCACACTCACTCAGCTTTGAGGGAACACTGATTTAATTTATTTATGCCCACCTTTGTCCCCGACGGGGGGACCCAAAGCACCTTACCTCATTCTCTCCTCCTGCATTTTAGCCTCACAACGACCCTGTGAGGTGGTTTAGGCTGAGAGAGCATGTGACTGGACCAAGGTCACCCAGCAAGCTTCCATGGCTCGAGTGGGAACTCAAACTCGGGTCTCCAAGATCTTAGTCCAACACTCCTAACCACTACTTGAGTGGTCTGGGACCAGCGTATCCGTGGGACCTTCTCCTCTAGTACGCCCCTGGTGGGAGAGCATTATGCTCTTCACAGAACAACTTCCTGGTGATCTCCAGCCCTAGAGACATCCATGGTCCTCAACCTGGTGGAACTCTCTGCTACATAACATTAGGTCCTTGCAGGATCTCATGCAATTACACAGGGCCTATAAGGCCAGGGCCGGCTCACTCACTAGGTGAACTAGGCAATCGCCTAGAGCTGGCTGGCCCTTAGGGGCGCCAAACTGCACCTGGCCCCGTAAGCTGGGGCCAGCCCTGTGTAAGGCGGAGATGTTCCGCCAAGCGTTCGGTTGAGGATAGCGACGGCTTGCATCACCCTGTCTGGATCCTTATCTCCTGAACGATCTACTCCTACCCACCCACCCCCAACCCGGTGCCGTGATGCACCCGCAGGCCAGAAACGGCAGGGAACCACAACATTTCGCCACTCTATCTGAATGAATGAATGATGTGTTCTGATGATGGTTTTATGGTTTTTAAATTTGTGCATTACCTAGAGCCCCACAGTCGTGGGGATCGGGCGATTCAGAAATGCAATTAAATAAATAATACACCACGCTGGCTGTCTTTCCCCAGTGCTTGGGCATGCGCAGAGCAGTTTGGGGCAAAGAGCACCAGTTTCCGGGAACGGCTTAGAAGCAGGGAGGCTCTCTCTCTCTCTCTCTCTCTCTCTCTCTCTCTCTCTCTCTCTCTCTCTCTCTCTCTGCTCCTGACCTCACCCAACTTCTGAAATAGGAGCGGGTCGTTTGGGGTCAGGGGATGGGGAAAGCCCTCTGCCCCAGGAGGATCAGAAGCGTTGAATACTGGGAAGGAGTGAGGCTCTCCACCCTCGCCACCGAATTTCCAAAACTGTGCATGCCGAGAGAGAAAAAGAAGAAGAAATTGGATTTATACTCCGCCCTGCACTACCCAAAGGAGTCTCAGAGGGACTTACAAACTCCTTTCCCTTCCCCTCCCCAGAACAGACACCCTGTGAGGTAGGCGGGGCTGAGAGAGCTCTGACAGAAACGGCTCTCTCTCAAGAATCAAATAAAATCAAAATCAAATAAAATCAAAATCAAATAAAATCAAAATCAAATAAAATCAAAATCAAATAAAATCAAAATCAAATAAAATCAAAATCAAATAAAATCAAAATCAAATAAAATCAAAATCAAATAAAATCAAAATCAAATAAAATCAAAATCAAATAAAATCAAAATCAAATAAAATCAAAATCAAATAAAATCAAAATCAAATAAAATCAAAATCAAATAAAATCAAATAAATAAATAAATAAGAACAGCTCTTGTCAGAACTACGGCTTGCCCAAGGTCCTCCAGCAGGTGCAAGTGGAGGAGTGCGGAATCAAACCCGGTTCTCCCAGATTAGAGTCCGCGCACTTAACCACGACACCAAACTGACAGTTTTCTCCCTCTCCCACAATGCTAGAACTTTTGGGGAGGGGGGAGGTTACTTTGTGCAACCGGTAGCTTCTGGGCAGATAAAAGGAAGTGCCATGTTGTGTGATGGGTAGCTTTGGTGTGGAACTCCTTGCCAGAAGATTGATTGATTGATTGATTGATTGATTATCAGATTTATACCCCACCCTCCCAGCCAGGGCCGACTCAGGGCGATTTACAGAAAGAGTAAAACACACAGTAAACAGTTTAAACAATCCTAGAACCATATAAAACATGCTAACGTTAAAAAGTGCTGACACGGATGATGCTGATTTTAAAGATTTTAAAAGATGGCGGCCAACCTTCAGTATAGCATCCTAGCGGTCATCCCGTAGATCTAACATTATACTGCTGGCACAGTTGTTCTGATGACTTCAGGGGGACAGGGTTCTCTATCAGTGGGGGGCTCCTCCTAATCGAAAGCCTGGCGGAAGAGCTCCGTCTTGCAGGCCCCGCGGAGCCGCATAAGGTCATAGAATCATAGAATGTTAGAGTTGGAAGGGACCTTGAAGGTCATCTAGTCCAACCCCCTGCACTCTGCAGGAGCACAGCCGAAAGATTGCCCTACGACATACCCGAAAGATGGTCGTCCAGCCTCCACTTGAAAACGTCCAGCGAAGGAGCATTCACCCCCTCCCGAGGCAGACGGTTCCACTGCTCAACCACTCTTACAATTAGGAAGTTTCTCCTGATATTTAGCCGGTATCGACTCCACCCATTAGATCTAGTCTTGCAATCCGGAGCAAGAGAGAATAGATCCGCTCCATCTTCTACCTGACAGCCCTTCAAATACTTGAAGACTGCAATCGTGTCCCCTCTAAGCCTTCTCTTTCCCAGGCTAAACATACCCAACTCTTTCAGCCTTTCCTCCTACAAGACTTGGATTCCAGCCCTCTCACCATCCTGGTTGCCCTCTTCTGGACACGCTCGAGCTTGTCAACATCCTTCCTAAAATGTGGTGCCCAAAACTGGACACAGGACTCCAGGTGAGGCCTGACCATAGCAGAATAGAGCGGAAGTACCCCCTCCCGTGATCTGGGCACAATGCTTCTGTTAATGCATCCTAAGATTGCATTAGCTTTCTTTGCAGCCACATCGCAGTGCAGGCTCATGTTTAGCTTGTGGTCAACCAGAACACCCAGATCCCTTTCACATGTGCTGCTGTCAAGCCAAGTCCCTCCCGTTCTGTATCTGTGCCTTTGATTTTTTGTACCTAAGTGTAGGACTTTGCACTTCTCTCTATCGAAATTCATTTTATTTGTCTCCGCCCACTGTTCCAGCCTCTCTAGATCCTTTTGAATCCCGACTCTGTCTTCTTCAGAATTAGCAATCCCACCCAGCCTCGTGTCATCAGCAAATTTGATAAGCATCCCCCTCTATGTCTTCCTCCAGGTCATGTATAAAAACATTGAACAACACCGCATAGGATGTGACGATGGCCATTGGCTTGAATGGATTTGAAAAGGTGTTGGACAGATGTATGGAAGATCGGTCCGTCATGGGCTATTAGCTCTGAATAGGACCTTGGATTCAGAGGCAGAATGTGCTGGGATCTTCAGATGTTTGGAAGCAGCTGGTCACGGAGGGTGGTTGGCCCCCAAGCCCTTGCCTGTGGGCTTTCTGAGGTCATCTGGCTGGCCACTGGGAGACCACCAAGGAAGCCCAGGGCTGCTATTCAGAGGCAGGCAATGGCGAACCACCTCTGAAGCTCTCTTGCCCTGAAAACCCTCCGGGGTCATCATAAATCAGCTCTGACTTGATGAAGTCCCCAGCACACTACTTGGAGGTGGGGTTGCAGTCCCAACTAATGGCTGACCCCCAAACCCCTCCAGTTTGGACTCCCGCCCATCACGCTCCGGGACCGGCCAAGCGGGGGTCGATGCACCGTGGTCTGATGAAGGCCCAGCTGTTCTGTAGGGCACTAGCCCGAATACTATTTAAATCTGTGCAGGTTGTCTCTGCATCAAGTGATGGATTGATTTGATTTATGACATCTCTGTCCCGCCGTCCCAGACAAGGCCAGCTCAGGGCGGCTTACATAAAAACAGCATAAAATTTACAGTAAAGGTAAAGGTCTCCCTTGCTCGAAAGCCAGTCGAATCCGACTCTAGGGTTGCGGTGCTCATCTCTGTTTCCAAGCCGAAGAGCCAGCCCTGTCCGAAGACGTTTTCGTGGTCATGTGGCCGGCATGACTAAACACCGAGGCACACGGAACGCTGTTGCCTTCCCACCAAAGTGGTCCCTATTTATCTACTTGCAATTTCTTGCTTTTGAATTTACAATTTACAATGGTAGAGATTAAAAATTAAACAGCATCCATTGATACAAACAAACAATTCTAAAACCATAAGCTATAATAAAGTGCTGGTATCGATGATTTCACAGCGGTGTTATTACTTAGAGTCATAGAATGTTAGAGTTGGAAGGGACCTTGCAGGTCATCTAGTCCAACCCCTTGCACTCTGCAGGAGCATCTCGCCGTCAGCTCCTCGGTCTTCTTAGATTATCTTGTCGGTTCGCTCAGGCTGTAGTTAGAAGTCCCAGGGGAAGAGGTCTCTCCGAACATAGGCTGTCGGTAGTGGTGGTGGCTCCAAAAGCCTGGTGGAAGAGCTCTGTCTTGCAGGCCCTGCCAGAACTGGAAAAGGTCCCGCCGGGCCCTAGTCTCTTCCAGGAGCTCATTCCACCAGAGTGGAGCCGCCACCGAGAAAGCCCTGGCCCTGGTTGTTGCTAGACCTGGCCTCCTTGCGATTCCTGACTCTTTCTCATCTCTCCCTCCCCCCCCAATTGGTCCAGGTGCGCGGCAGGGAGACCTACGAGATGCTGCTGAAGATCAAGGAGTCCCTCGAGCTCATGCAGTACCTCCCCCAGCACACGATCGAGACCTACCGGCAGCAGCAGCAGCAGCAACATCAGCACTTGCTGCAGAAGCAGTGAGTATGCGCATGGCGTGTTGCGGGAAGGGCAGGCAGGGGCGGGAGGTGCAGGGAAGCGCTGTGCGTGTGGCGTGTTTGTGTGCGACCCCCGACCCTTGTTGCATCGCACGATCTCCAGCTCTCGGGTGTTAAGATTTCTGGGATTTCTGGGATTGGAGCCATCGCGGTGCCCTTTTTGTGTGCGTGGGCCTCCGTGTTTTGGGAAGGGTCCTTGCAAGCGCCCGGCTGAGCACGAACGTCTTACGTGGCTGTGATTCGGCGAACCTGCGCGGGTGTGTGGTAGCTGTGCATGCAGCCGGGTGCGAGCAGCTTTTCGAGGGAAGCGCTCGATCGAAGCCGCAGAGTGGGTTGCCTCTTCAGATTACGCGGGTGGGATTGTGTTTGTTTATTTATTTATTTATTTATGGGACTTTTACCCCGCCCTGCCGGCCAAAGCCGGCTCAGGGCGGCTTACATAGAATCAATACATAATTTACAATAAAATGTAACTAATTTAATATATGCCATTGGGCTGTGGCAGGTTCATAAGCACCCACGTCTGTGTGGCTTGACTCTGTAACATCTAACCGAGATTAAAATGCGTTCATGACTTCATAGAGCCAGCGCCAGTAATGTCAAATGGAATCCAGATACTATTGGAGATGTGAAGGCCCGGGAAAAAAACGGAAAAAATGGTTTTTCCGTTTTTTTCTGAAAAATTGGGGGGAAAAAAGAAAAAAAATGATTATGGAACTTACTATTTTAACATGATGAATAAAATATTTTAAGACAAGGTGTTCAAAAATTTTCCAAAATCATTTCTAAAATATATATATCGGATCAGTTCTGGTTTCTGCCATTTACTTGTGAAACACTGAAAATTACTGATAAGGAACAGGATTCTCACCCCCCCCCCCAAAAAAATAATAATACGGAGGCAGTATGGTGTAGTGCAGTGATGGCGAACCTTTTAGAGACCGAGTGCCCAAACTGCGACCCAAAGCCCACTTATTGATCGCAAGTGCCAACACGGCAATTTAACCTGAATACTGAGGTTTTACTTTAGAAAAAACAACCCATACATTAACTTAAGATGATCCAAACAAAGTAAGGAAAGCAATCCCAAATGCTTTCATTTACTTAAAATTATTTGGCAGAGAATTCAGCACTTTAATGATGGTCTGGGCCTGGCTGGGGCGATGGCACGCGTGCCCACAGAGAGGGCTCTGAGTGCCACCTCTGGCACCCGTGCCACAGGTTCGCCACCACTGGTGTAGTGGCTATGACTGGGCAGACATAAAAAAGAGCCAAGCTGGATCAGACCAGTAGTCCCTCCAGTCCAGCATCCTTCCTCAGACAGTAACCAACCAGTTCCTCTGGACGGCCAACAACGGGACTTAAAGGCCGAAGCCTTCCCCTGATGTTGCCTCCTGGCTCTGGGATTCAAAAGTTTAGTGCCTCTGAGTGTGGATGTTCCCCTTAGTCACCATGGCTTTGATAGGCTTATCCTCCATGAATCTATCAAATCCCCTTTTAAAGCTGTTTATTCCTGTGGCCACTCGCTACATCCTCTGGCAGCAGATTCCACATTTGAATCACTCTCTGTGTAAAGTAGTATTTCCTTTTGTCTGTCCTGAACCTACTGCCCGTCAGCTTCATTGGATAATGGCCTGAACCTTGCTGGATGATGGTGGGCCAGTTATTTTCTCCAGGGGAACTAATCTCTGGAGATCACTTGTAATTCCAGGCGATCTCCGGGCCCCACCTGGAGGGTGGCAACCCTAGCAACAGCTGTCTCCGGCCTCTGTTCCCATCTGTTTGGGCATACACCCAGGTGCTGGAAAGGCGAAAACTTCCTCATAAGCAGAGCTGTGGGGCAGTCAGTGAGGGCCCTTCCTCTTGGTGCTGACTTAATTGTTTTGTGCTAATTACTGTTTTTTTGCTATCCTGGGAGGCAAAGCCAGCACTTTGAGGTTGCACTTTAGGGTGGCTGGATTAAAAAGCACCTCCCCAAGTCTTTTGAGTCCATCCACTCAGTCAGCAGACCTCCTTGGAGTGTCATAACCTAAGGGATGTTGCCAAAAAACGGCCGTTTTTTTTTCCGGAAAGGAAGTTTGTTTTGTTTTTGTTTTTTCACATGAAGTGACGGGATGTGTATGTGTGTGTGTGTGCGCGCGCAATGCCTCTTCCAAACTCCAGGTGAGATAATGTCATTGTTTTACTGTAAGCCAGAATAAGGTCCAGGTCACACGGGCTGGAAAATGCGGGGGAGAAGCGTGGCTGTTTGCCCCGGAGCAAAGTAACACACGGCAGCCCGATCTCATGTCCCGTCGAGGTCCCGTGGTTAGGCCGTTAGGTGCCGATCACACGGCTAACCTGCAGCGCGGCAAAGAAGCAGCGCGGCGCGATCACACCAGCAATCGCTAGACGCCGCTTCCGTGGCAAACAGGAATCTTTTTTCCACACCGAAGTTTGCGCATGCGCATGATTGTTTGTGCGCATCCTGTCGAGACTTTAAAAAAACATCCGGTGTGCGACGGGACATGGATGGGCGCCAGATGCCATGGGATTCAAGTGGAAATGCGATCAGACGCCCGCCCTTGTCCCGCGTTTCCCAGAAACTAGTACATCATATGTGGTAGTTTTTTACTCCACATCTTCGGCGAAAAGCCACGGGTTAGCCACGGGTGTACTACTACGCTTCCCAGATGTTGCGGTGTGATCGCGCACCAAAAATCCGCCTATCATCCATGTCTTTAGCGCGGCAACTTCTCCGTGTGAACGGGACCTAAGAACATCAGAATTCCAAAGGCTCAAAAAGGTTGAGGACCCCCACTGTGAACAATGACAGCCCCCACCAGGATCTTAGTCTTTATTTAGATTAGCGGGTATCTGTGAATGAATGTAATTGCATGCTCTGTGCAAACACCACATTTCTCAGATTTGCACTGAATCAAGCATTTGGAAATTTTGGATGTTGCATCCATAGTTTTCTCTTTGCACAAGGCATGAATTCAGATCCTGTAGGTCCTCCTACTCAGAGAGTTGTCAGCATGCTTTGGGAATGCTCTTGTTGTTTGCTTTTCACTTTGTATGTTAGTCTGAAGGTAGGAAAAGAGCATCAAGTATTTGGGGAAGCAACGTAACCTAAAGAGTGTCCTGATTTGCCCTTGAATTAGAATACATCTTAGACATCTGGGGGACTGAACCTGTGACCTTCTGTACGCTAAGCATGTTTGCTTCCATTGAGCTACAGGCCTTGCTCCTACTTTGCAGTGGAGCAGAGACTAATCTTCGATCATGCAAAATGCCTTTTACTTCGGAGAGTCCAGAGCAGGGGTGGCCAAACTTGCTCAACGTGAGAGCCACATAGAATAAAAATCAGATGTTTGAGGGCCACAAGACATGAACAAATATTACACAAACGTTTTTATTTTTAAAATACGCAAATTTGCTTTTTATTAACATTAAATGAGACTGCCAAAAATAAAAACAAAAGGGGTAAAAACAGATATTTATAATGATGTTTATTTGTCCAATTATATTTATTGGTTCGCTAATGATATTTGTCTAAGAGAGAGAGAAAAAGATATAAAGGTGGAAAGAATGAAAGAGGTGGAAAGAAAGAGAGAGGAACAAAGAAAGCAAATAGATGGGGGGGGGGAGAAAAAGTATGCCTCCCCTTCGCTTTCCCAGCTGCCCTGCCGGGAGCCGCACAATATGTGTGAGAGAGCCACAGTTTGGCCACCCCTGGTCCAGAGCATGTCCCATCTCTCCTTAGACCTTTGTAATGAGTCATATAATGTGGAGCTCGGTCATGGGTAGCCCTACACAGCATGGGATTGTCTTCTCCCATACGGTCCAGCCTGGGAATTAAGATCACAGGGAGAGGCCCTCCTGACGGTCCCCCCAGTCAAAACAGTTTAGTTGCTGGGTACACGAGGGAGGGCCTTGTTGGTTGGCAGCCCCGCAATTAGGAAAAAACCTCGCCAGGGAGATATGCCTGGCCCCCTGTCACGGCTCAGGTGGGGTGTCACCTGATGCTGCCACCACTCTGGATTTAGGATCCCTTGAGAGGGCCCAGAGCACCCTCCCAAAACCTTCGGACTTCCCTTATTTGGCCAAATAATAGGCATGAGGACCAGGCAGAGTAAACAACAAGGAACAGGTTTATTTTACAGGAGGTCAAATAAACAAGGTGCAGGGATAATAACAGTAAGTGGGTGAAAAGAAAAGAAATCAAATGCCCTAACGCGTCTAAATATATACTGTCCCTTGCTCACTATCTCAAGTGGCCTTAGACTACTCCCCCTTCCCTCAGGATGAGGGTTGCTTCCCCACAGCAGCCTCTCTTCTGGCCCTGTTCCCTGGGAAGAAGAACAGCTTTGTCTCTTGCACCAGTTCTTTTATTCCCCAGCCCTCTTCTTCCCTATTGGTCAAAATCGGCACCAAAACTTCCCAAGGCCTTCTGGGGTGTGTAGGCCCAGCCTTCCCTCCTGCTAGCCAGGCTCCCTGGGCCTAGTAGGCCTCTGGTGGCACAGCCCAGATAATGACACCCCCTCATTGTCAGTCTTCAGGAAGCAGCTGAAGACGCTTTTACTTAGAACTGCCTTTGACTGCTTTAGTTTTTATTGATTGGCAGTCCTAATTGGAGGGTTTAAATTGTGGTCTTTTAGGTGTATTTTTTTTAAAAAATTCTTGTTTTATTTTGATTCTAAGCCATCTTGCGTTCCACAAGTTAGAAAGGTAACTAATAAATGCTTTAAGTAAATAAAATATATAAGTAGAAAGAGGGTGTGTGCCTAGATCTTCCTAAAAGAACCACGAGTTATCGAATGACACACAACAATTTCCTTTGTTGCTCCTTCCTTGTTCTCTTTTCATCTGCCTGTGCTTTTGTGCATGGTTTTCTGACTCCTTTTTTCCATGTCAAATACCTTTATAATCACAGAGGTTCTCTTTAATGGCGTGATTGCTCCATATTTGTATGAGTCTGTATGCATAGAAGAACATAAGAACCCTGCTGGATCAGACCAGGGAGGGTCCATCTAGTCCAGCCTCCCGTCTCACACAGTGGCCAGCCAGTCCCTCTGAAGGGCCAACAACAGGGCAGAGAGGCCGAGGCCTTCCCCTGATAAGAACATCGGAAGGGCCCTGCTGGGTCAGACCAGTGAGGGTCCATCTAGTCCAGCCTCCCGTCTCACACAGGGGCCAGCCAGTTCCTCTGGAGGGCCAACAACAGGGCACAGAGGCCGAGGCCTTCCCCTGAGAAGAACCTCAGAAGAGCTCTGCTGGGTCAGACCAGTGAGGGTCCATGTAGTCCAGCCTCCCATCTCACACGGTGGCCAGCCAGTTCCTCTGGAGGTCCAACAACAGGGCACAGATGCCAAGGCCTTCCCCTGAGAAGAACCTCAGAAGAGCTCTGCTGGGTCAGACCAGTGAGGGTCCATGTAGTCCAGCCTCCCATCTCACACGGTGGCCAGCCAGTTCCTCTGGAGGGCCAACAACAGGGCACAGAGGCCGAGGCCTTCCCCTGAGAAGAACCTCAGAAGAGCTCTGCTGGGTCAGACCAGTGAGGGTCCATGTAGTCCAGCCTCCCATCTCGCACGGTGGCCAACCACTTCCTCTGGAGGTCCAACAAAGGGGCACAGAGGCCAAGGCCTTCCCCTGATGTTGCCAAATGGCACTGGGATTCAGAGGTTGCCTGTCTCTGAATGTGGAGGTTCCCCTCCGTCATGATGGTTAGTAGCCATTGATATACCTGTCCTTCCACGAATCTGTCTAATCCCCTTTTATAGCCGTCTGTGCCCGTGGCCATCACTGCATCCTCTGGCAGCAGAATGCACATTTTAATGAGCCATGCTGCATGCTCCATCCCAAAGTCCCAGGCGCTTGAGAGCGCCCACCTCTCCAGGGGAGTGCTGGCAAATGCGACTTCTGTCCAACACTGCAGTCTGGCATATCATGCATTGGCTGTTGATTAGAGAGAACTGGGGAGGTCGGATGTCATCCGTGGCCGGCCTGACACCCTGCCTATGATCATGAAGGTATTTCTTTTCCGCCTCTCGACTGCTTGCCACAAGCCATGGCTTCTTCACCTTCCTTTTCTCCTCTTTGGTTCCTTCTCCCCACAGTCTTCTCTCGGCCTGCTTCAGGAGCGAACTTTCGGAGACGAGGAGAGAGTCCCCGAAACGAAGCGAATCCGCCCTCAAACATTCCAGTCCCTCGAATCCTTCACTCTACTCATAAAAGAAGCTGGGGTGGCGTTTTGGGGGGGGGGTTGGTCCGACACCCCGGCCTCCAAAGAGAGGGCCGTAGCTTTAATGGAACAGCTGGGTTGAAACGGACAGCTACGGAGAACAAACTTGCAAGGCATCGGGCGTTTGCAAGACTGAGGGCCTTTCTGGGTGCGGAACCGTCTCATTCTCACCTTGGATTGTAACACCGGCTGCTTGTCTTCCGTTCCATCCCGTTGCCGTCCCTGTGAAATCTCTCAAATGAGCAGGTCTCAGCCTTCTCCAAAGCATCTGGACTGCTTAACTTAAAGTTCGGTGTCTGCAACAAAGAGAATGTAGCTTATGACGTAGACGTTCTGCCGCTGATTGTGAATCTGGGCTTTCCGTTGCTGGTCTGAGACTAGTAAAAGCGTGTAGAAATCAGAGACTCGTTTCTGCTGGGCAGATGGACATTTTGAGCGTGTTTTGGGGTCAGGCCCCCTAGGGGGTCTCCCCTTTCGGCGTTGCTGTTGCGGCCGCACAACTTTTCTACCTTGTTTGCAAAAGAAACCATAGGAAGACCTCTTAAAGTAGCAGGAAAAACCTCTTTGTTGTCGATTTTGGGCCTACCTCAGGAGGGGGTCAGAGGTTCCCATTTTACCTTCACTGCCCTGATATTGTCTCATGTCTAGCAAAAGGTTATCGTAAGCAATGCTCCCTCTAAGCGGTGGAGTCTTGTGAGCAACAATTCTACTTTGTGAGCTCCTGGCATTAAAGTTGTGAGCGAGCGATTTGGCTCCTGCATCAATGAGTTTGCTCTGGAGCCATCCTTCTTGTGCCGAGACAAAAACGTGTGAGCCGGAGGCTAAAAAAACTGTGAGCTAGCTCACACGGACTCAGCTTAGAGGGAACACTGAAGTGTTACTGGTAGTTCCATAGCGAGTCAGCAAGGCAGCGCTAGTGCCCAGGCATCAGGGAGCCCCCAGTGTTGCGGTCTAAGTTCTCCTAGTGCAGATTTATTTGGGAGTTGGCATTGCCAGTTCTAAGTAGGGAAACTCTTGGCAACTTGGGGGTGCGATTTGTGAAGGGGAGGGACCTCTAAAAGACGTCCACTAGCGAGTCGCCAGCCACCTTGCATGCAAACATTTCTGCGTTCTGTAGCCACCAAAAGGGAGAGGCCGCCGTCCCGCCACTTCATCTCCCTGGGGGTCCACTTGCCGTCATTTGGGAACGGCCGCCCCTTGTATGGCAAATTCCTTCCTCAAGTAGGGAACTCTGGGAAGAGCAGAAAGGAGACTCCGTTGCTCCACAACCACAAAGCACACTCTGGTCCGGTGGTTCTCGACCTTTCGTATCCTGTGACCCACAATCACTTGTCAGGTGACTTGGGTCCCACCGAGACAGAAACAAAGAGCCCACTTTTCTCCCCAAGAAGAATATTTATATGTTTCCAGCGTTCTGTCACTATAGTTATACAGTGCAGGTGGACGTGGGGATTTGAGGGAGAGTTAGAAATTGTGAGGGAAACCCCTCTCCTCATCGGTTGCACGTGTACCGCTGTTTGAGAACCACCGTTCCGCTCCGCTGCCTGAGGTTTTATACAGAGAATTCCTTTATTTCTTTGTCTTCCTCTATGACTGTGTGGTGCTGATTTTCAATAAACTTCTTTTTCATCTTGGTTTTACCTGTTCTTCCGTCTCCCCCTTTTCCCCCCACCTTTATCCTCTTGTAGGGTCTAGAAATGTGAAGGCCCGGGGAAAAAAACGGGGTTTCCCCCATTTTTTTCCTGAAGCCTTTTTGTGTTTTTTCCCAAAAAGTGAAAAAGAAAAGAAAAAAAAAATTGATTATGGAACGTTTTATTTTAACATGATGAATTAAATAGTTTAAGACAAGGTGCTCAAATACTTCCCAAATCATTTCTAAAAAATATGTATGGTATCAGATTGATCTAATTTCTGTGCACTGAGGACAAGCAAATCCTAGATTACAAACTGAACTCTCCAATGCAAGAACAAGATGCATTTCTTCCTTTTGGAGGTGGAATTGTCACAAGAAAAAGGTTTCAGATTTGTTTTTGCATGCGGGTGGGTATTCTGTTTGTAATAATTGTTTGGATACACTATATTTTTAATATGCTAGTTGTGATAATTTCATGCCAAGTAAAAATGTCCATAGTCATATTTTATGTTCCTAAAGTAACAGAATGGCTTTCAATCCGGAAAAGAAAAAATAAGTGCTCATGTAGCATTTTTTTCCATTTTTCCGAAAATTTCCATTACCCCCCCCCCCCAAAAAAAAACCTGGGGTTTTTTCCGAGCTTCAAAATTTCCAGAAATTTTACATCTCTAGTAGGGTTGAGCTACATGCTTCGCTCTGCCCTCGTTCTGTGAGTTCCTCTCTCATGCCTTCCATCTCTCTGTCCATGGGTTGCCAGATACTAGTCCTTGGGGGGGGGTGGAAAGGGTCACCTGGAGGGTTTTCAAGGCAAGAGAGGAACAGAACTGCTTTGCCGTTATCTGCCTCTGCGTAGCAACCCTGGGCTTCCTTGGTGGCCTTCCATCCGAGATCTGACCAGGGCCAACCAGGTCAAGGCGAAAGGTACTTTGGCTCCAAGGAAGGGCCCGTAACTCATTAGCAGGTCCACCCCTCGGCGGAAGGATCCGGTAGGCAGTGTTGGGAAGGGCCTCTCTCGACCGGAGATCCTGGAGAGCAAGTCAGAGTGGCCGGAGGGAGCGAGAGGGACCCGTGGCCCCGACCTTGTAAGGCAGCTCACATGAACACACATGAAGCTGCCTTATACTAGATCAGATCTCTGGTCCATCCAAGCAGGTCTGTAGCTATGGTGGGGCCTTTAGGGGGCTCCGCCTCCTTTCTTAAGAGCACAGCCCCACAAGAATTTCTCCTGTAAATGCCTTTTTCAATCATGTTAAAGTTTTTCTGAAAGGATTGCACTCCTTTAAGCAGAGTGGTGTGCTGTAGTTGACTCATTCCCGCATTGAGCAAGGGGGTTGGAGTGGGTGACCTCTAGGGTCCCTTCTGCCTCTGTGTCAGAAACTGGTCTCCTTTCAGAAAGTTTTTCTGCCTAAGAGTTAGCTTTCTTGACTGCAGAAGTCATCACCCCCACCTGCCGGCTTGTTGTCAGTATTGTTGCTTAGGCTGGCAGGAGTGATGAACTCACAGCAGCAGAGAACTGTCATCTGAAGTGGCTGGCAGCTTGCCATTTAGAGATCTATCCTGGTCACAGCTTCCTGTTGGCTCAACGGCTTTTCTTTCTGCACTGAGAACTTCAGTCCCACCAGAAAACAAATTGCCCCACAGGCCACAAAATCCTGACTACGAGCCTGCATCCAAGTCAGTATGCAGCAGCTCCCCAGGGTCTCAGGCTGAGGCCTTTCACAGCGCCTGTTGCCTGATTCTTTTTAACTGGAGATTCCAGGGATTGAACCTGGGACTTCCTGCGTGCCAAGCAGATCCTCCGCTACTGAACCACAGCACCTTCCCTTAATGTCCGTGTTCAGAGCCAGTTTGGTGTCGTGGTTAAGTGTGCGGACTCTAATCTGGGAGAACCGGGTTTGATTCCCCACTCCTCCACTCGCACCTGCTGGATGACCTTGGGCAAGTTGTAGTTCTGGGGGAGCTGTCCTTGAAAAAGAGCCATCTCTGTCACAACTCTCTCAGCCCCACCGGCCTCATTGGGTGTCTGTTGTCGGGAGGGGAAGGAGACTGTAAGGCGCTCTGAGACACCTTTGGGTAGTGAAGGGCGGGGAATAATTCCAATCTCCTCTTCTTCATCATAAATTTAAAGTCATAGCATCAGGCTCAGTGGACTTAGCAGTGGCGGGACCGCGGCCCGAAGGGCGCCTTGGCACCAGCAGCCTCCCCTCAGGGCGCCCAGCTTTAACGTCCCCGGTCCCTCACAGGGGCAGCAAGAGGCGTTTGCTGCATTCTGGCTGCCACACACCAGCGATTCCTTAACAGGAGCCGATTGGAGTCCCGCCCCACCACAGGTCAGACGGTGACCGCCCCGTTGTCTCCCTGCCTCTGTTTCTCACTGGGAAAGTCGAAGACGTGGGGGGGGGAGCAAAACAGAGGTTGTGAAACTCTTTGCTCATCACCAGCGCTATAAAAATAGTATCTGATTAACTGAAGCTGCTGCTGGTGGTGGTGGTGGTGGTGGAGGAGGAGGAGTTGATGATAATATTTTGAGGCCTGGAACCGGAGCTGGGGTTGTGCCATGCAGGGAGTTGTCCCTCTCACTGGAGCATGGAAACAAGTCCACACACACAGAGACACACACACAGAGCGGTCCCATCCGTGTTGTGGCAGGCAGGGAAACAGCACAGTCAAATTAAGGGAAATAATTTCTGTATGCGCAGGAAACCAGCACGCACGGCAAGGAAGTCGTTTTGGTTCGGAGAAGCATTTGATTGTGCGAACGTCTGCGTGCAGTCCAAAACGGAACCATCCCTCTCAAAGGAAAGCAGCCCTGTGTGTAGGCAGCCGGTGACCCGGACCTCCAGCCTGCAGTGGCGCTTCTTAAACATGTTTGGCCCTTTCCCCACTTGGATCTCATCCCTGCTTTTATCAGCGTTCAACTTGCGACACGATACCTTGCATTTATCCCTAGTTATAACCAATGTTCCCTCTAAGCTGTGGAGTCTTGTGAGCCAAAATTCTACTTGGTGAGCTACTGGCATGAAAGTTGTGAGCGAGCGATTTGGCGACTGCATAAATTGGTTTGCTCTGGAGCCCCATCCTTCCTGAGCAAAGACAGAAAATGTGTGAGCCGGAGGCTAAAAAACTGTGAGCTAGCTCACACTAACTCAGCTTAGAGGGAACACTAGTTATAACAGCATCCGTTTATCCCAGGACAAGTGTGGGGCAAAACCGGGGTGATCTCAATGTAATGCGGAAACAAAAAAGTACCCCGATATAATTACAGGGGTGAACTTGAGTGTAGTGTCGAATGTAAGTTCGGGGACAGGGTTGAACCACGGGTTGAAGGTCTAGTGCGGAAAGGACCTTTGTCAGCCAGACCTGTGCTCCTGAACCCTCTCTGTCTCTCCCCACCCTCAGAGTTAGACCCTTCCTCAGGGGAGCCAGTGCGGTATACTGATATAAGCGTGTCACAGTGGGAACGAGGAGACCTGGGTGCGACTCCCTCGCCGACCTTGGGCTCTCTTGCCCGAGCCTACCTCGCAGGATTGTGTGGAGAACCACGTCTGCTGCCCTGAGGAAAGGCAGGAGACAAAAGTGATTGCCATACAGGTAGATTTCCCACACACACACACAGTCACACACCAGTGTTCCCTCTAAACTGAGTTTAGTATGAGCCAGCTCAGTTTTTGAGCCTCCGGCTCACACATTTTTGTCTTAGCTCAGGAAGGAGGGCTCCAGAGCAAACTGATTTATACAGCAGCCAAATGGCTCGCTCACAACTTTAATGCCAGTAGCTCACAAAGGAGAATTTTTGCTCACAAGACTCCATGACTTAGAGGGAACATTGACACACCCCTTCGGGACCGTCTCCTCCAATATGTCCCTAGAAGAATCCTTAGATCGGCTAATAACAACCTGCTGGTGATCCCCAGCCCTAGGGAAGTCCTGCTGTCCTCGTCCGGAGCCCGTTTATATCGTCATCTTGATGGGTTTCAATTTCTTGTTACGATCAGTAATTTTAATTATATATTAATGTATTTTTAACTGTCTAAAATGTTGTTAAGTGCCCAGAGCCTGCTCTGCAGGGTGGGCGATTCAAAAGTTTAATAAAGTAAATAAATAAATAAAATACACACACTTGTTTAATCGAATCATAGAATGTTAGAGTTGGAAGGGACCTTGCAGGTCATCTAGTCCAACCCCCTGCACTCTGCAGGAGCATAAAAGGTAAAGGTTTCCTTGCTCGAAAGCCAGTCGAATCCGACTCTAGGGTTGCGGTGCTCATTTCCGTTTCAAAGCTGAAGAGCCAGCGCTGTCCAAAGACGTTTCCATGGTCATGTGGCCGGCATGGGGTTGATTGTGTAAAAAGGATCTAAATTGACTGGTAGCTGTTAGATTGTAATTAAAGGTTCCCTTGCTCGAAAGCCAGTCGAGTCTGACTCTAGGGTTGCGGTGCTCATCTCTGTTTCAAAGCCGGAGCCAGCGCTGTCCGAAGACATTTCCGTGGTCATGTGGCGCATGGAACACTGTTACCTTCCCACCGAAGTGGTACCTATTTATCTACTTGCAATTTCTTGCTTTCGAACTGCTAGGTTGGCAGGAGCTGGAACTAGAGACGGGAGCTGGCTCCGTCATGCGGCACACTGGGGTCTCGAACGGCTGAACTACCAACCTTCCACAGCCTGCAGTTCAGCGTCTTAACCCGGCCCTTTTACTGTAACAATGAACTGCTACCAGTCTCGTGCCAGCTCCTATTGGTCCATACCAGTGACTCCATGTTCTAGTAGATGCTTGATTCCTCTCTCCCCCTCTTGTGTTTCACAGAAGTTCCATTCAGGCTCAGTCCTCGTATGGGTCCGTCTCCCCCCCACTCAGCAAGATGAACAGTATGAACAAACTACCCTCCGTCAGCCAGCTAATCAACCCACAGCAGCGCAACGCCCTGACGCCCACCTCGATCCCGGACAGCATGGCCGCCAACAGTAAGAGATTTCCCCCGTGCAGCTTCCGCCCGTGTCGTGGAGTAGTCATTGGCCAATGAGCATCAGCCCCCTTCCACCCATCATCACAAAATAGGGACTACTAGAGACACTGAGAAAACTCTCCCATTTTCGGGGAGATGAGTGACCTGCAGTGCCCAAGAACATCCTGTAGTTCTCTCTTGCAGGCTTCTGCAGGGCTGGGTGATGGGTCACTTGGAAAGTTCAGATGAAGTCAGTGACCAAGGAGCTTTACTTAAAATGATATTGCATTAGATCATTTCAGAGGGCAGCTGCCCTAGTCAGTTTGGTGTAGTGGTTAAGTGCGCGGACTCTAATCTGGGAGAACCGGGTTTGATTCCCCACGCCGCCACACATGCAGCTGCTGGTGTGACCTTGGGCCAGTCACAAGTTCTCTCTGTCTGTTGTGGGGAGGGGAAGGGAAAGGAGACTGTAAGCCGCTCTGAGACACCTTTGGGTAGTGAAGGGTTTAAGTGCAATCTATTTTTTTTTATTTATAGATTTGTATTCCGCCCTCCCAACGGCTCAGGGTGGCTAACATACGGCAAAGCCGGGTTAAATAGATAAAATACAATAAAACAAAACAGCGTTAAAACAACCACAATAAAACCCATACAATATTTAAGGTGCTCTGATGTCTTCCTATATGTAAATCATCCAAGATGGGAACAGTGATCCCAATTCGGCAGCCAGCTGTCTCAATAGCGCGGTCTCCAGCAGCACTGTCCTACGCGCTTCTGCCAGGCGATGCTTGCCCCCCCATAATAGGGGCAGACACTGGAGCAATACCACGGTGGTGGGATAGTGGCGGCGGTGGCTCCTACTCGAAAGCCTGGCGGAAGAGCTCCGTCTTGCAGGTCCTGCGGAACTGCACAAGGTCCTGCAGGGCCCGGATCTCCTCTGGGAGCTCGTTCCACCAGGTAGGAGCCGCCACCGAAAACGCCCTGGCCCTAGTAGGCCCTGGTTCTTCTTCTAGTCAGCAGTAGAAGAGCTTGATTCGAATCCAGTAGCCCCTTAGAGACCCACAAGATTTTCGGGGTATGAGCTTCCGAGAGTCACGCTCCCTTCATCAGACATGAACAGGAATGAATCATAGAACGTTAGAGTTGGGAGGGACCTTAGAGGTCATCCAGTCCAACCCCCTGCACTCTGCAGGAGCACAGCCGAAAGATGGCCCTACAACATACCCGAAAGATAGTCGTCCAGCCTTCGCTTGAACACGCCCAGCGAAGGAGCATCCACCACCTCCCGAGGCAGACTCTCCCACTGCTCAACCACTCTCACAGTTAGGAAGTTTCTCCTGATATTTAGCCGGTAACGACTCCCTTGTAATGGAGATCCATGAGCCCTAGTCAGAAGGTGGCAGGGGGGCTTCCATCGTGAGTCCCTTCTTTGCAACCCCCCCTCCCACGTTCTGCCTGGGATAGAAGAGTGCAGGGATCTCCCTTCCCACTTGTATCTGATGAAGGGAGCATCTTAGTCTCTGAGGTGCTATTGGATTCGCCTCTAGCTGGGGTAGACCACGTAGCCATGGGGGCAGGATGTGACCTTTCTTTTCTTTTTAAAAAAACTTTCTTTGAATTGAAACAAATAATTCACTCACACAGCGCACATCTCTGATTTAAAAATGGAACAGAGATGGGGTTAAAAATTAGAAAGCCTTCCAAGCAGCCAATGACAAGGCAAGAAAGCAGTCAGTGCGGGCAAAGACATTCTAAGGAAACCAAGTTTATCTAAAGTTGAACATGCCACACTGAACACAGGGTGACAAAAGGCAGAAAAAATTGAACAAGTGTGCCTTGCGCACGAAAGCTCATACCTTGGATAAACCTTTGTGGGTCTTAAAGGCGCTTAAAAAATAACCATAGTTTGGGGGGGGGGACAATAAACCATGGTCTCTAAATTTGTTCTGACTGCGGAAAATGCTGAACTATAATAAAAAGAGGATGATACACACAATAAACAATATTGCAACACACCACAATACCGTTTCCTACAGATGCAGTCACTCCAGCTAATGCACCTATGTTATAAGACGGAGCTCTTCCACCAGGCTTTTGAGTAGGAGCTCTTCCGCCACCACTATTCCATCACCACAATTTATGCATCGTCGCACCACTACCACCATTATGTGGTTCCATCGGGGGGGGGGTGCGAGGTGACCCTGGAAGGGGAAGGGGTGACAGGCTATTGGAACGTTGCCGCTGGATGAAGATCTACCCCATCTTGTGATAAATGGAGCACTGACACTTTGCTGTTTGTATTATATTGTTTTATTCTGTTTTATGCTGTTTTTATCTGTTTTAACTTTGGCACTCATGCCTCGTCGTTAGCCACCCTGAGCCTTCGAGGAGGGCGGGATATAAATCCAAAAATAAATAAATAAAGTTTTCCATTACGGGTTAACCTAGATTTCTAAAATGTGAAGCCACAGGGAACAGCACGACATGCCTGCCCAGTCGGGACAACCTTGAGGTTGCCACGGGACAAGGAAGGGTCCCACCATCGTCTTAGCAGTTGGCTTCTCCAGGTCCACTGACTCCTCTCCCTCCCTCCTTGCCTACAGTGCCTATGATGGGGGCCCACATGGCCATGGCGGGGGACATGAACGGGCTCAGCCCCACGCAGACGCTGCCCCCGCCCCTCTCCATGCCGTCGACGTCCCACTGCACACCACCGCCTCCCTACCCCACAGACTGCAGTATCGTCAGGTGAGTTGAGCAGCGGGTCCCGCCACCCTCTCATCCTCCGTTTTGATGCTTCTGCCGTGCCCTCCGAGCGGCAGCTTGCAGGCCACCTCGACGGGCATAAGGAGCATCCTCCGCTTCCTCCTTGCTGTAGCCTTGCGGCTTTGGCTGGCGTCGCTCACTCTTGCTTGCTGCATTTACCGTGCATTGCGTAGGCGCTTCCTGAAAGGTGACCTCAGACAAGCTGGGGGTAATAGTGGGGGTGGGGTGAAGCCTCGCGTCGATCAGGTGGTGGCCTCCCCTTCTTGTTAGCTTTGGGGTGCTCCTGCAGCCTGCCTTGGACTTTGCAGTAGCCAAGGACACCTTTGCCCCCCACATTGGACACATCCACTCCTCCCACATAGGGGATCTCCTTATACCACCCTGTGGTGGTGTTTTTTTTTAAAAAAAACAATCTCATAGATTGACTACTGTCCCATACTGTAAGAGTGGGGCAGTCCTTGAAGACTGCTCAGAGGCACCAGTGGCTGCGGAATCCCCGTGCTCGGCTGCAGGGGAAGGCTGAGAGATGAGAGCCCGTCCGGGTAGTTCAGGGGCTGCTTAGAGACCGCAAGTCTCCTCACATACAAAGGAAAAGCGTGGGTTGCAAGCGACAGGCTTTCGGGGCTGAGTTATGGGATGGTATTCCCCGTTGGGGTGAGGAGCAGCTTGCCTGTTCCCCCGTCTCTTTCTCTCTTTCTTGTCTCTGCTTTGTTCAGCCACATGGCAGGCACCCTGGCTGGCATGTTTCCCTGGTTCTCTCCTCTGCTGTAGTGATGCCTTCCCAGAGCGCAGGCCGTCGTTGAAGCAGACCGGGGTTTAAGTGGTTGAGCCAAGACCTGGTCATAGAATCATAGAATGTTAGGGTTGGAAGGGATCTTGCAGGTCATCTAGTCCAACCCCCTGCACTCTGCAGGAGCACAGCCGAAAGAGAGCCCTACAACACACCTGAAAGCTGGTCGTCCAGCCTCCACCTTGAAAATGTCCAGGGAAGGAGCATCCACCACCTCCCGAGGCAGTCTGTTCCACTTCCCAACCACCCTTACAGTTAGGAACGTTTCTCCTGCTATTTAGCCAGTATCGACTCCCTTGTCATTCCCACCCATTAGATCTAGTCTCGCAATCCGGAGCAAGAGAGAATAGATCTGCTCCGTCTTCCACATGACAGCCCTTCAGATATTTTAAGACTGCAATCCTGTCCCCTCTAAGTCTTCTCTTTCCCAAACGAACTGTAGTTTGAAAAAAACAATAAACCGTGGGTTTGCACTGTGTCTGAACTGAGTTTTTCCCTCTCTGTCTGAGAAGTCCCTTCTTTCTGGAAGCCATCAGACCAGCTTTTGTGGGGGGGAGGCAGGTTCTGTGCATTAGCAGAGGAGGTGGTCTTTGCAACTGGGTTTGATCCCTGCCCTTTTGAAACCTTTCTCGTGCTCAGTGGACCTTAGACACAGCGAGTAAAGCACCGGCCAGGACCGGGGGGGAGGGGGCGCGCAGTGGACCCCCCCCCCCCCCCCCCCCCCCCTCACTGTAACATCATTGGCCCTCCTTGGTTTGGGACGTGACAAATCCTGACAGCGGAAGCCTCTGTTGCGGAGTTTTCTCCATGCACGGTGGGCGTTTCCACCTGGGCGTAGCCGGTAGAACAAAATGTCCCAGTCCGGCGGTATGGACATTCCATGCGGGCTTTTGAGCATGGAGGAACCAACTCAGATGACAACTTTCTCTATCCCTCTGGTCTAGCGTCCGCTGCTACCTCCCATTTTCCTCCTGGCACAGATGACACCACAAGGGGGGGCACGGGGGGGTAACTTCCCCGTCCACCCCATCTCCCCCCCCTCCCCCTAGCCTGTTGCATAGCGGAGTGCCTGGTGTGGTTCTTGCCGTGTTTGGGCTATTGCAATCTGGGTGACCCTCTTTCTCTCTTCTCCGTCCTCTGCCCTCCTTCCTCTTCCTCCTCTTCCTCCTCCTCCTCCTCCTGCAGTTTCTTAGCCAGGCTGGGCTGCTCGTCCTGCGTGGATTATTTCACGGCGCAAGGGTTGACCACCATCTATCAGATTGAACACTACTCCATGGATGTAAGTAACCCTCTCGACCTTTCGCTTCCCAGGGAATGGGGGGGCCCTCTACCCCAGGCTCTGAGCTGGGCAGCTGGCAAAGCCCCCCTCTGACTTGGCGGTGAACGACACACTGACATCGCAGCAGTGAGGACCCAGCAGCGGCTTCTCCATTGCACAGCCAGCCCGCCAGCCCCCCCCCCCAATCAATCAATAGAATACATCAAGCCCCAACCCTTCCTCTGGCAACTGGGTTTTTTAAAAAAATTAAATGTGCCCCCCTCCCCCCAAGCTGCTTCTGGATTGCATTAGCAGGTGGATGAGGGGTCTGGAGCAGGGGTCCCCATTGTGGGGCTCGGGGGGTACCATGGAGCCCACAAACAACTTTCTGGGCGCCTGTCAAGTATTTTTTTTTTAAGTGGGTGTCTACCAGGTGGGCTTTTGTGACTGGCCATTGGTGATTTGTTCACCTGTACAGATTTTTAAAAACATCTGCCGCTGCAGCACAAGGATCTTGACCATGTGTGGCTGAAGGTGAGCTACGGCAGCCATTTTGTGGTTGGCTCCCCTTCATGTGGCAGCCATTTTGTGGCTGGCTCCGCCTCCCACGGCAGCCATTTTGTGGCTGTGCTGCCCCACTATGTTAGAATTCCAAAGGTGCCGACAGGCTCAAAAAGTGGGGGGGGGGCCAGTCTGGAGCACTGAGAAGGCAAAACATTATTAGAACAATAACCGGGAGGGGGACAGTGTCCCCCCCCCCTCCATCCCGATCCAGTTCCAAATTCTAACGGTGTTGTGCAATGGAGAAACGTCTCTGGGGGCTTCGTTGCAACCACCCACCGTTTGCCCCACCACCACT
>NW_015176473.1:343135-351714 GCF_001447785.1 Gekko japonicus
CTTTCGCCTTTGGGCCCCACCGTTTCTTTGGGCTGCCAGCTTGGTGCCTTGAAGGGGCTGCAGATGCTGCCACGAGATCAGAGGGGGCTCCCCCGTAATCTTCCGGGGTCCCTCCCCACCCCCTTTCCCCTCTGCACTCTCCACTTCCCGACTGCCTGCTTCGCTGCGCCTTTGCCTGGGGGCTGCGGTTTGGGGCTGAACCTGGGGGGACCCCGTGAGCCTGTTGGGTTTGGGATCTCTGCGTTTTCTTACTGAGCCTGGCTTTTGGGGGGGGTCCTTTTTCTTCCTAAGCGGATTGTTGCCAAGCAAGACTAGGCTTCTCGAGGCAAAGGGATAAGTCCGCTGTGACACACACACCCCTCCCCACACACCCCCTACCCAAGAAATTATCAGAAATCCGTGAGCGATTCCTTTGGAGGGTGGATTCTGTGGCATTATACCCAGCTGGGGCCCCTCCCCTCCTCAAACCCCTCCCCTCCCCAGGCTCCGCCCCCAGACTCTCCAGGAGTCTCCTAACCCGGAGCGGACAAACGCTGTCCGGAACAATCGTTGACTCTCCGGCCGCCTGTCGTTTTTCCGGACTGACCCGTCCTCCCGTTAACCTCCTAGGATCTGGTGAGCCTCAAGATCCCGGAGCAGTTCCGCCACGCCATCTGGAAGGGCCTCCTGGACCACCGGCAGCTCCACGACTTCTCCTCCCCGCCCCACCTCCTGCGCACGCCCAGCGGTGCCTCCACCGTCAGCGTGGGCTCTAACGAGACCCGCGGAGAGCGTGTCATCGATGCCGTGCGCTTCACCCTCCGCCAGACCATCTCCTTCCCGCCCCGCGACGAGTGGAGCGACTTCAACTTCGACCTGGACACCCGGCGCAACAAGCAGCAGCAGATCAAGGAGGAAGGAGAGTGAAGGGGGGGCTGCCCAGGACCCCCCACCCCGCCCCTCGTCCATACCCATGGACCTCTTGGCTGCGCTTGGTGTTAGTTGCCCTTCAGTGGGGGGGGGGGAGAAGAAGGGAAGTTTCTTCTCGCTGGCCAGAGCTTCGCTGTCCCCGCAGCCGTGGGCCCACCCGGGGTCTCCTTTGCCTCCGAAATTGCGTTTCCCGCCAGCCGTCGCTTTTGTTAGTGGGGAGGGGGGGTAGCTTTTTATGCCAGTCTTGGCAGGGGAGTTCTTATTCTTCAGCACCTGAGAAAGGAGGGGCGAGGGGCAGCCTTCGAGACAGCTTTGGAAATCATGGCACTTAGTTCTCGTGCTCCCGCTGGTCCGACACGCACCTCCACACGTGCCCGCGTTCAGCACAAGGCGGCTTGCCTGCGGCGTACGCGACGCCCCTCTGCACGGCCCGTCCTCGCGGCTGGGCCAAACGTCTGTTGTAAAAAAACAAAACGTTTGCTTTGGATCCCTTTCTGAATGTACGTTTCCCGGGTTGCGGATGTTAAAGCCAGGCCCCCGGGCCGTGGCTGTCGTTATGTTTAGACTGTTGCAGAGTTGAGCGTGAAACATTTTGCCACATGGGCAGAGGAACGATACTGCTCTATGGTTAATTCGGCAGCTGTGTGCCATGCTCTTAGTGCCTTTCTGGTAAAATGGTTTGGGGCACCACGTTGAAACAGCCCCCCTGTGGGCAAAGCAGGGGGGGGGGCACCTTCACCTGCCCTGTGACACCCCTGCACCAGAGATGGCAACAGCCAGAACGGGCATGCCTGACGTAAAGCCTCAGGGCACATTCCAGGGTATGTGGGCATCTCCTGGCATCCAGTCTGTTGTCTTCCTTGGTGTCCTCGTGCAGCGGAATAGTCTAGCGACACCCCTCGATGGCCTAGCATCGGCATCCAGGTATCGAGGGGGCAGTTTTGAGTAACATGAGCATGCATGCACCTGGTTGTAATGCAGTGGCGCTTAAAGCCAAAGTGACCCCAACTACACACTGCCTCGTTTTTTGTTTGGCTGCCTAAGTTTTCCCAGGATGCAGTCCCTGGACTTTTAGGCGAGTCTGCTGATCTACTGATGAGACCGCTTAAGGAATTACCGTGGGGGAAATGAAACCAATTAAGCATTGTTGGCGCAGCTTCTGCCCATGGGGTGGGAGAGATTCACCGGGGTGTTACAGGATTGGGCAGTGTGCCTTTTTTGTAGGAGAGTGGTTGATGTCTTTGTCCCTGCCAGGTCCGCGTGACGTAGCTGCCCCTTTGCCCGTCAGGTGCCACGGCACTGTGCCAGATGCTCGACGCTGAGTGGACCACGCTTTACGTTTCTCCCCAGACGTGTCGGCCTGGAATACAAATCCCCGAGATTTTATATCCATTTTTTTTAATGGGATGTTGGTTTTCATTTTGAGTTCTCTTTTTTCCTGAATCAGTGAGGGTGCGGGGAAGCCCCCCCTGCCCGAAAGATGGAGGGTTCAGTGTTTGCCCCACTTCAGCCCTGATGGGGAACAAAAAAAATATAGTTCTTCTTAGGAAGCGCTGCCCCAGGAGGTAGTTTGTAAGGAAGCACATTTGCTGCGTCTGCCCTCCAAAGGTGACCAAGAACTCCACTCGGTTTGACGTTACGTAGGATACTTCCTGAGTGAATCAGTCTCAACACGCAGGACTCTTTTTGTAGCAGGAACTCCTTTGCATATTAGGCCACACACCCCTAATGTAGCCAATCCTCCAAGAGCTTACAGAGCTCTTCTTACAGGAGCTACTGTAAGCTCTTGGAGGATTGGCTACATTAGGGGTGTGTCGCTTAATATGCAAAGGAGTACCTGCTACAAAAAGAGCCCTGCAGCGGCGGGGCACCTAAATGTTGCCGGCACCCATGTTGGTTTTCACTCACGTGGGAGACCCTGCCATGGCTGTAATCTCTCTCTGCTGGCATTTCACAAATTATCTTTCTGCATACGTCTACTCACATGAGGGTATCAGTGAATTATCTACACAAACAACCAGGTCTCTATGTGTGTATATACATTTTTTCTGCTTCATCTGCCAGCTCAGCCCTGCACATCGAGTCTGTTTCTCATTGGCACGTGGTCACGTGGCAATCTGAGACAAAACCAGCAACTCCCAACTTCCCCTCCCCGACCCAACGTTTACTCCCAAAGAGACACTGCTCTCCCACGGGCCGTGTCTTTCCATGTATGTCTGCAACTGAAATGAGAAATGCTTTTACCTTGTAAAGTTTGTAAGTAAATAATTGTTTTGCGTGTGTGATTTGTTTTTGGATATCTTCCTGCAACAATCATTATTGAGCTCTTTTTTATTATTATTGTCTCTCCTTGGGATATCGGGTCTTCCAGAACCACAGTTTTGTTTTGTATTTTTTTTTAATTTTTTAATTTTTTTTAAAATGGGAAAGGCTGTCTGTACACTGACTTGCAAAATGCTCGTGATCCTGTTAACGCGAGTGTCTGCATTAATAAGACGGGGGAGGGGTGTGTTTGGAAAAAAACCCTCTTGGGGGGGGTGTAATGGACTTCAAGGCAAGAGTCCTAGATTTCAAAGTGACTTCATTTGTTCAGTTCAAATGGCAGACATCCACAGGTTCTTTGTGTGTTGTAACAAGTATTAATTTGATCTGTCAATGCCAGTGTAAATAAAAGCCAAATTCTGAAAGCAGTGTTGGATGTGTGTGGAGTTTTGGGGGGCGCTCACAGAGGGGTTAGATTTGGGGTGCCAAACATGCGGCCCGTGGGCCAGATCCAGCCCCTGCAGGGCTGGGATCCAGCCCGCGAGCAACTGCTTCCTTCTCCTGTCCACTACTGCTGCTGCAAAGGGGGAAGGAAAAAGAGAGTGCACGTGTGCACACCAGATAAAGCTCCCTCTGCTATCTCCTGCTTCCTCCTCTGGGGCTGCTGCTGCGTTGCCAAACCTCTCTTCTTCCTTTATGGAGGAAGCCAGAAGGAAGGGGAAAGAGCGCGCATGTCCATGCACCAGAGAAAAGCTCCCTCCGCTCTCTCCTGCTTCCTCCTCTGGGGCTGCGTCTGCGTTGCCAAACCTCTCTTCCCTCGTTTGGAGAGTGAGTCCCATGGCACCTTCAGGACCAGCAAAGTTTTATTCCAGGTAGAAACTTTCCTGTGCAGGCATGCTTCTTTAGAGAGCGGAAGGGAAAGAAAAAAATGACAAGCCCTCCTCTGCTGTTCACTTTGAGACCTGGTCTCACACACACACTCATGTTAAAAAAGGAAGGGGGTCAGGAAAGAGATTCATCTGAGATAAGGGGAATTAAGGGGAAATTATTTTGGCTTATTCTGAAAGGGTTTTCTTTTTTAAAAAAGATTAGAATTTTCTTTTTTATATATAATTTTATTATTCTTCAACACAAACATCAACAAGAACTCACACAAAAAAAACATTAATGTGGAGTACTTTCCATTAGTTACGCTTAAACTTTTATTTTTATACGGCAATCATTTCTTTTTGCACCTATTCTATTACTTTATGTATGCACATATAATAACTACAGTTTATATTTCTATTTTTGTTTTCTGGTGGTTATAGTATAATTCATTTAAGATAATTCTCGATCCATTTGTAGAATCTTGGCCATGTTTTCTCGAAAGTATCTTCTCTTTTGCCATATAATAGATTAGATTAGATTTTTCTATGCCTATCTGGGATTTTCTTTCAAAAAGCCCCTGTTAGGAATTGCAACTCTTGGATTGGATTCCATGGTCTAATGACTGGAAGTAGATGGCTAAGTATTTAAAAATACATTCATTGTTCCATATATTCCAGTTCAACACATGGTCGCCCCTCCCACCTCACTGGCTGGCTTTCTTCACATTAACCCCACCCCCCTTGCTTTTTAAACTTTTTATCATCATCACTAGGAGTGAGTGAATTTTGTCCAGTCTGAAAGCAACGTATTATTTCACTTGGAGAGATCCCCCTTTCCACTTCTAACAGATGAAAAGAAAATAATAGTGAAAGAAACCTAACAGCACAGCTTGCAATCTTTATTAGTGGAAGGGAGCAAGAGTCCAGTAGCACCTAACAAAATGTGCGGCAGGGTACGACCTTTTGTGAGTCACTGCTCACTTCTTCAGATACAGCTAGAATGAGAGTCCGTTGGTCCTTATAACTTGGAGAGTAGATTGATTTCAGATGCCAAATGACAATAGCAGGCATTAGTAATGAGACAGGAAACCTAGGTCCCAGTTCAGTCCTGGAGAATGCATTGTCTTGAGTTTCATTATCAATTGCCATTCAGCAGTCTCTCTAATCTCCCTTTGAATTTCCTTTGTAAGAGAACTGCTACTCTTAGGTCAACAACTGAATGTCCTGGAAGGTTAAAATATCCCCCCACTGGTTTTTGAATGGATTTATACCCCGCCCTTCACTCCCTGTAGGAGTCTCAGAGTGGCTTACAATCTCCTTTCCCTTCCCCTCCCCACAACAGACACCCTGTGAGGTCGGTGGGGCTGAGAGAGCTCTTTCAAGGACTGTTGGTGAAAGAAGAAGAGAAGAGATTGGATTGATACCCCGCCCTTCACTACCCAAAGAAGTCTCAGAGCTGCTTACAAACTCCTTTCTCTTCCCCTCCCCACAACAGACACCCTCTGAGGTAGGCGGGGCCGAGAACAGCTCTGACAGAACTTGTGACTGACCCAAGGACACAACAGCAGCTGCAAGTGGAGGAGGAGTGGGGAATCCAACACGGTTCTCCCAGACCAGAGTTCGTGCTCCTAACCATGACACCATAATAGCTTTTTGGGGTACATCAAGTATGTCTATGCCCCCCACCCCCAGCCAATTTGTGTTGCTGGGAAGGCACAGGTCCTGAACTGGGGCAGGGAGGCCTAGTGAACAATGGGGTGGGTGGGAATCCCAGGGGCAATACTGTCCAAAGATTCTTTGGCCTGTCTTCTCCCTGGAGCTTATGTCAAATTCCCTGGTCTTGCTCTTGATAGTTCCATTTGATTTTGGAGTTCCAGCCCTGAGCACTGTGCATTTGCACCTTGCCATGACAGAGGGCTTCATTTGTGACCCCACCCCTCCATGCCCACGTGACCGTGTGTGTCTGTTTCTCAGTGACCCGTATACCTGGAGTAGCTTCCCGGCTTACCTGTGTGAGGACCCCGCCCGCTTCCTTCTAATCCCACCTCAAAACACACCTTTTTTAGGGAATTGTGCATCTTTGTTCCCCCGTCCCAGGCTTCAACGAGGGCCAAGAAGATGCAACGGGAATGAATCCACTTCCTTGGGAATCGCCCTGGCTCAGTGGTGGAGCCCCTGCTTGGCCTGCAGAAGGTCCCAGGTTCAATCCCCAGTGTCTCCAGCTAAAAGAAGAAGAAGAGATTGGATTTATACCCCGCCCTTCACTTGGAGTCTCAGAGCGGCTCACAAACTCCTTTCCCTTCCCCTCCCCACAACAGACACCCTGTGAGGTGGGTGGGGCTGAGTGAACTCTGACAGAAACTGCTCTTTTTCAAGGACAGCTGTGCCAGAGCTTGTGACTGACCCAAAGTCACATCAGCAGGTGCAAGTGGAGGAGTGGGGAATCAAACCGGGTTCTCCCAGATTAAAGTCCGCGCACTTAACCACTACACCAAAAGGACCAGGCAGGAGGTGACGTGGAAGACGTCCACCTGGGACCCCAGACAGCCATTGCCAGTCTGTGTAGATTAACGTTAAGAGCCACATGGAATAAAGTTCAGATGTTTTGAGAGCCACAAGACAAGAACACACACGTTTTAATTGAAAAATATTTGCATATTAAATTAAAGAGACAAATGCCTTTTCCAAGCCAATCTGCCAGTGTGGTGGAGCTTGGAGAACACATTTAACTTTAGATGGGGAGGGAGGGGAGAAAGAAACTGGAAAGAAAGCGGAAAGACAGCAAATAGATGGGGGAAAGGAAGAAGAAGAACAGATTGGATTTATACCCCGCCCTTCACTACCCAAAGGAGTCTCAGAGCGGCTTACAATCTCCCTTCCCCTCCCCACAACAGACACCCTGTGAGGTAGGTGGGGCTGAGAGAGCTCTTGACAGAAACTGCTCTTTTTCAAGAACAGCTGTGCCATAGTTATGGCTTGCCCAAGGTCATCCAGCCAGGTGCAAGTGGAGGAAGAAGAAGAAGAGGAGATTGGATTTATACCCCGCCCTTCACTACCTGAAGGTGTCTCAGAGCGGCTTACAAACTCCTTTCCCTTCCCCTCCCCACAACAGACACCCTGTGAGGTAGGTGGGGCTGAGAGAGCTCTGGACAGAAACTGCTCTTTTTCAAGGACAGCTCTTATCAGAACTAGGGATTGCCCAAGGTCATCCAGCAGCTGCAAGTGGAGGCGTGGGAAATCAAACCCTGTTCTCTGAAATTAGAGTCCGCGCACTTAACCACTACACCAAACTGGCTCCCAAGAAAGGGAAAACTATAACTTTAAAAGTGTCCTCCAAGCCGAGGGGGGGGGGGGATTTGAGAACGCATTTAACTTTAAAGTTGCTTTCTTTCTATGCTCCCCCTCACCTCAAGCCTACCCAGGGAGGGGAACACTGACTGGCGAAGGGAAGACCGATCGGAGAGGCACGCCTCCCCTTCGCTTCCCCAGCCGGGAGCCACACAATATGTGTGAAAGAGCTGCATGTGGCTCCCTGGTGTAGACAGTACCGACTTAGCTGGACCATTGGTCTGATTCAGGAGAAGTCATCTTAATGTGTGTACCTGTGCCCTTTCCAGCTAGGCAGTTTAGCACAAGGGAGGGACCATGGCTCAGAAGAGAAGGAAGAGATTGGATTTATACCCTGCTTTTCACTCGGAGTCTCAGAGCGTCTTACAATCTCCTTTCCCTCCCCCTCCCCACAACAGACAGACACCCTGTGAGGTAGGCGGGGCTGAGATAGCTCTCTTGAGGACTGCTCTCTCGAGAACAGCTCTGAGAGAACTTGTGACTGATCCAAGGGATCCAAGGTCACTCCAGCAGCTGATGTGGAGGAGGAGTGGGGAATCAAACCCGGTTCTCCCAGGTTAGAGTCTGCGCACTTGGCCACGACACCAGACCATTGCGCACAACCTCTTTGTGCCCCATTCCAGGCTTCAACTAGGGCCAGGATGGTGCAACTGGAATGAATGGCTCAGTGGTGGAGCCTCTGCTTGGTATGCAGAAGGTCCCCGGTTCAATCCCCAGCGTCTCCCACTGAAATGACCAAACAGTAGGTGATGTGAAAGGCCTCTGCCTGAGACCCTGGAGAGCTGCTGTTGATCTAAGAAGATGATACTGACCTTGATGAGCCAAGCGTCTGGTTTGGTATACGGTAGCTGTTCAACCCCTGGCATCTCCAGCTAAAAGAATGAGGTAGGAGGTGATGGGAAAGACCTCCATCTAAGGCAGGGTTGGCCAAACTTGCTTGACATTAAGAGCCACATAGAATAAATGTCAGACGTTTGAGAGCAGCAAGACACGAACAGATATAACCCGCAAGTTCTTATAGAAAAATATGTACATTTGCTTTTTCTTAACATTAAAGGAGACTGCCAAAAATATCAACAAAAGGCGTAAAAATAGATATTGATAATGAGTAGATGGGGAAGGGGGGGAGAGAGAGGAAGGAAGGAAGGAAGGAAGGAAGGAAGGAAGGAAGGAAGGAAGGAAGGAAGGAAG
>NW_015176473.1:352400-369422 GCF_001447785.1 Gekko japonicus
TATAAGCCACAAGGTATAGATAGGGGCTCTGGAGCAAGTGATGCTCTGTCTTCTTGGTGCTTGGGAGGGGGCAACAGTGGGAGGGCTTCTAATGTCCTGGCCCCACTGGTGGACCTCCTGATGGCCCCTGGTATTTCTGGCCACTGTGTGACACAGAGTGTTGGACTGGATGGGCCTTTGGCCTGAGCCAACATTGGCATCTCTTATGTTCTTATGTTCTTATGCTTGGGATTAAACATGACCATGCCAACATTTACACTGATGAGACATTTTTGCAGCAATATATCTTGTCATTGGCCCATTGGCAGCAGTCGGGAATTTTGTAAACGAACCTATGTTTTTCTCATCGAGCGAAGTTTATAACTACATTGTTAGAGCAGTAAGTATGCTTTTCAAACTAAAAACCTCTAGCAGAGCTAGAGTGTTTATATACAACCATTTGCAAGTACAAACTGGCCGGGGTAGTACCGTAATTGTCGGTTTGTCCCTGACCTGGAACTAACCTCGGTGGCCCCACTTACTCCATATTGTTTAAAGTATCTCAACCATTCTTCACGGCATTGAGTATGAAATCTTTTCCTGGACCTGAGGTTTTTGAAGGTTGTACTTTTAACTTTTCGTGTCTGATGTTTTTGAAACTGGGACCGCAGAGTATAAATGGTTTAAAGGAATAGAAAAAATGATATTAAAAAAATAATAAAGTGCAGCATTTTTTTTTTTTAGAAGTAGTGGCCAGAATTAAAAGAAACATGCTGCTTGATCTCTGTCCCCAGGGGGCCATTATGTGTGCAGGGGAGAATGGTTGGGCACAGAAGGGTGAAGCACCCCTTCCACCTGCCTTCCGATCCTCAGGAGTAAATAATCTCTATCCCTGCATTCTGAGAGCCAGTTTTGTGTAGTAGTTAGGAGCACGAACTCTAATCTGGGAGAACCAGGTTTGATTCCCCACTCCTCTGCATTTGGGCGCTGGTGTGACCTTGGACCAGTCACAAATTATTTCAGAGCTGTTCTCTCAGGAGCAGTCCTTGCAAGAGCTCTCTCAGCCACACCTACCTCACAGGGGAGGGCTTAAGAACATAACAACATAAGAGATGCCAATGTTGGATCAGGCCAAAGGCCCATCCAGTCCAACACTCTGTATCACACAGTGGCCAGAAATACCAGTGCCATCAGGAGGTCCACCAGTGGGGCCAGGACATTAGAAGCCCTCCCACTGTTGCCCCCCCCCCAAGCACCAAGAAGACAGAGCATTACTTGCCCCAGAGTCCCTATCTATACCTTGTGGCTAATAGCCACTGATGGACCTCTGCTCCATATGCTTCTAATGTCCTGGCCCCACTGCTGGACCTCCTGAGGGCACCTGGTATTTCTGGCCACTGTGTGACAGAGTGTTGGACTGGATGGGCCTTTGGTCTGATCCAACATTGTTCTTATGTTCTTATGTTCTTAAGCAGCTTTAAATGTATCCTCTAAGTCTCCCACGGCAGCAGGATTGGCTTGTAGAAGGGGTTTAAAGAGAAAAATGCCTTTTCCAAGCCGACCAGTGTGTGTGGGGGGGGTGTCTTTAAGAACACATTTGAAGTTAAAGTTGCTTTCTTTCTCTGCTCCCCCCATCTCAAGCCCACCCAGGGAGGGGAACTGGCTGGGGAAGGGATGACCGATTGGGGAGCCATGCCTCCCCTTCGCTTCCCCAGCCGCCCTGCCGGGAGCCGCACAATATGTGTGAAAGAGCCACATGTGGCTCCCGAGTCACAGTTTGGCCACCCCTGACGTCCTAAGGCATTGGAGAGCGGCTGCCAGCCTGAGCAGACAATACTGACCTCAAAAGACCAAGGGTCTGATTCAGTATAAGGCAGCTTCACATGTTTGTGTGTGTTTTCTAGTCCCCCATGTGCCAAATTTTGGACCTTGAGCTGCTGGAAGTAGAGACCAGTTGTATTCTGAGAAGCAACCATGATGTGTTTATGAAGTTTGTGTATTGCCTCTCCAATTGTTTTTATTATTTTATTTATATATTATATTTATAACCCGCCCTCCCCGCAAGCGGGCTCCAAGAGCTGCTCGAGGCAGTCCACAACTAACAAACCAGTAAAGAGAGTAAAACATTAGTGGAACAGCCAAATCAGTAGAGTAAATAAATGAAAACGGATTTAAAAGAAGCTGATTAAAAGAATCAGGGTATAAAAGCAGATAAAACCAGCAGAGCCATCTAAAATGATGCCCGTAAAGCAAGCCTCAGGCTAGGAACAGATGATAAAAGCACTGAAAGGCAACTTGTTTAGTTTTTTAAAAATGTTTCGGCCTGGCACCTAAGAGTGTAAGGTAGGCATGGGGGGCGGGGCGGGCAGGAGAGCTCAAACAGGAAGGCATGCCACATGCAACTGAAAAAGGCCTGTCTTTGGTCACCAGTAGGGATGGGCACAAACCGCATTTTTGCAGTTCAGTTCATGGTTCATGGCTGAGCCACCAGCCGAACCACGAACCCATACGAACCAGGAGGTTTGTCCACAAAAATTTGTGGAGGTTCTTCAGTTCACGAACATCCCTTCACGAACTGCAAAGCACCCAAGATTCGTGATGAACTTTAGTTCATCAGCCGGTTCGTGCCCATCCCTAGTCACCACCAGCTGCTTTATCTCTGCAGGCAAGGCACAGAGAGCATTGCTCAAGAAGAGGAATACAAGTAGCCAGCCAGATACTCACCCGGATGGGGCTGTATCTCCACATCTGATAGCCAAGGGCTGCCCCCCATGTGTATTAACATAAAAGATCCAAAACATCAACAGGCGATTTGGTGATCCGGGAATGCAGGTGGCATTTTGTGATTGTCATGGGGTCCAAAATGGTGCCTGCAGGCAAAGCAGGAGAGAAGCAGAGCTGGAAGGGGCGGAGACTCCGTCATGGAGGGGAGGCGGGGGGATGGCTGGGGAAGTGATGGGGGTTGTCATGACCCAGGAGGGGCCTAGAGACCTCCTGTGATTGCAACTGAAGAAGAAGAGAAGAGGAGATTGGTTTTATACCCAGCCATTCACTTGGAGTCTCAGAGCGGCTTACAGACCCCTTCCCCTCCCCACAATAGACACCCTGTGAGAGTGTGTGTAGGCGGGGCTGAGAGAGCTCTGACAGAAACTGCTCTTTTCCAAAAACAGCTCTGGCAGAACTATGGCTTGCCCAAGGTCATCCAGCAGGTGCAAGTGGAGGAGTGGGGAATAAAACTTGGTTCTCCCAAATTAGAAGAAGAAGAGATTGGATTTATACCCCGCCCTTCACTCCCCAAGGGAGTCTCAGAGTGGCTTACAGACTCCTTCCCCTTCCCCTCCCCACAGCAGACATCCTGTGAGGGAGGCAGGGCTGAGAGAGCTCTTTCGAGGACGGGTCTTGAGAGAAAGCTCTGACGGAACCATGGCTTGCCCAAGGTCATCCAGCAGCTGCATGTGAGGAGTGGGGAATCAAACCCGGTTCTCCCAGATTAGAGCCCACACACTTAACCACTACACCAAACTGGTCGCCTGACTGCAGAGGTCAGCCCCCCGAAAAAAGTGGCTGCTTTGGAGGGCAGATGCTATTTATTTATTTGTTTGTTTGTTTATTTCATCAAGCTTCTATCCTGCCCTCCCCATGTTGTAGGCGCAAGGCAGGTACCGACATGTATGTATATCGGCAGTTAATGCAGATTTACAATTTAAAACGTATTAACAATAATCAGTTAAAAACCATAACATCATAGACCTTAATTCAATTAAAATAATTGGCGTTGAAAACGACAATGCACCTCAATGGCAGATAGTGGGGGGTCCCACTCTGGCTTTCAGGATCTGCGGTCACGGGGGGGTGGGGGTATCATGGCCTGCTAATATCCTTCCCCTCCCCAAATCCCCCCCCCCCAAGTTCCACCCCCTGAGTCTCCAGGAATCTCCCAGTTCAGAGTTGGCAGCCCGAGGGAGCCAAGAACAGCGCAGGAATGAGAGGTCTCCTCCATCGGCAGCGGTTGCCATTCACCCTCTTGGAATAAATGATTTAAAAGAAAATGCCTCGATCGTCAAAGCCGTGTGAGAGACGCCTCCCGTTTCGAGCCAGGAAAAGGTTCGGTCCAAGCTCGGGGCGACAGTGCTTGGCATAGCGATAACTCCCAAGACGCACTTCGTTCGCCGGAGGCTGGCTCTCCATCTTCCTAGCTCAACCCCATCCCTTATCAATCAGCAATATCTGCCGTTGGCCCTTGACCGTCTTTTCTCTCCCAGGGTGCTTTGCCTTTCCGTGGCCCACCCATCCGCCTGAACCCCGGCACTCCCTGCTCCCACGCGCGTTGCCCATTCGCGCTCCCCTGCGGGGAAAGCAGAAATCAAATCTCTTGGTGTCCAGCAGCCAAGTTCCTTGTTTGGTTCCCCGTGTCTGATCCGCTTGGGAACCATCAGCCCTTTCATGAGGCAACAGATGTGCTTGAGAAATGAGGGGAGCGAGGGGAAAGAATGGTTTGGGGGCTTATTCATGCCACAGGTATGAGAACCCTGCCATAAACGCTGGATGTGGCCGCTCCCAGGGCGTGGCACGTACCCGCTGTCATGCACGGGAACGAGGGTTTTTGGATGCATGTTTTGGAGCTGCACCTTCAAGCACTCTTAAAGACCTGCCGGTCTGTGTTGTTGTTGTTTTGTTCTAAGCCATCGTGAGAGGCTGCTGACGGCAAAGAACTTGCTCTGCCTCTGGCTAAGGGAGAGATGCATAAGAATCAAATCCTGTGGTTGAAAGAGGGTTCCCCCCCCCCTCTTTGGGTCCTCCTGTCCACTGGTAAGCCCTGACCTAGGCGGCTGGGGCTAGCCCAATCTTACCAGATTTTGGGAGCTAAACGACAAATACATACACTGCAAAAACCTTTTTTATAAGTTCAAGTGTTCTATATTTTCCATCTTATAAAGTGCATTGGCCAGGGTCCGGCTTACCTGAGGGACCGCATTTCCCCATATATTCCCCAAAGAGCACTTTGGTCGGGGTCACAACACCAGCTGGTGACCCCGGGCCCTAAGGAGGCCAAGCTTGTGGCAACAAGGGCCAGGTCTTTCTCAGTGGCGGCTCCTACATGGTGGAATGAGCTCCCGGAGGAGATCAGGGCCCTGCAGGACCTTGTGCAGTTCCGCAGGGCCTGCAAGATGGAGCTCTTCCGCCAGGCTTATGAGTAGGAGCCGCCACGGCCACTACCACCACAGAGAGAGACCATTCTATAGAATAGAACTGATTTTAACTTGTTTTAATTTGTATTTTGTATTATGAAATTTTGTATATTGAACACACTTGGTGCCCTATGTGAGCCGCCCTGAGCCCGTTCGCGGGGAGGGTGGGGTATAAATGTAATAAAATAAATAAATAAATAATTGTGTATTATTCATAATATTCTAAAACAGGTATATATTCATTATATGCAATATCAACGATAATAATCAGTTTCTACAATCTAATAGCTACCAGTCCATTTACATCCTTTTTACGCAATCAACCCCAACGGGAGTTTCTAGAATTGTACACCTGCTTCTCCTTGCTTGAAAGTCTTCTAAAGGGGAAAGTTTCCTTTTGTGGTTACGTTGAAGTTTAAATTGATGTGTGTTGCTGGTCCTACAAAAGGCCGTTAAAAGACATAATTCATGAGTCTAAAAATTACATAATATATCTAATATAACTTGGCTTCATGTAGTTTTCTTACCCCGTTAAGCAGCTGACATTCATAGACGGAGCGCTCCTGTCTTTCTCAAGGCAGCCTGGTAGTTATTAGATTGTACAAACTGATTATTATTGTTGATATTGCATGTAACGAATATATACCTGCTTTAGAATATTTTGAATAATACAATTAAACTATTTAAATACGATGGCATCATATAATAACGTGCAAGTGCGGCACGACCAATGGAATCAATTATTACTGGAACGCCTGATGAAACAGCTCAGTTTGTTTTTACTTATTAATTAGATTTCTAATTTCATCACTGTATGACTGTTTTAAAAAGTTAAGTAGGAAAAGAGTGGGGGAGGGGAATGCTTCAGCCAAACGCCTGCAGCTTGGGGGTGCCCTGGCCTTGAGCTACAGGTTTCAGGCCTGCAAGGAAAAATCCCTGACCCATACACTGCACAATCCACTCCGGTGGGACTCATTGCCACTGGGTGTTGAGGCAGCTAGAGGCACGGATCAAGTCAGGCACCTAGATGTGCCTGTGGATGGTGGCCAGGGCCGGCTCACTCACTAGGCGAACTAGGCGATCGCCTTAGGAGCACCAAACTGCACCCAGCCCTGTACTCTGGGAGTTTCTTGACTATTTGTGTTTTTAATTCTTCCTAAAATGCATTTATTTTTGAAAATTGGTGGGCGCATGGGGGGGGCAGAAGGGATCCTTGCCTAGGGTGCAAAATAAGCTGGAGCCGGCCCTGGTGGCCACGTGATGGCAGTTTGTTTTGAAAAGATGCCAGACGTCCCCATTTATATAACGCAGCTGTCAGTGTGTAGGAGGGGTGGATCGGGATCACAGAGCCTCTGGCGCACCACCTGCCAGGCCACCATAAATGCAGCCAGCTTGCTCCTCTCATCCTCTCAGAGGAGGTAGATCTAAGCTGGCAATTGGCAGCGGGGGGGGGGGGGCTTTCTGGTGCAACCCAGCCGGACAGTTCATAAGAGAAGCTTCTGCTTTTATCTTGCCAGCCCTTCGAGGAACTGAGGGGCACCCGGCCGTGGCCTGTGTTCCCTCTAAGCTGAGTCAGTGTGAGCTGGCTCACACTTTTTTAGCCTCTGGCTCACACATTTTTGTCTCCGCTCAGGAAGGATGGCTCCAGAGCAAAGTAATTTATGCAGTAGCCAAATTGCTCGCTCACCACTTTAATGCCAGTAGCTCACAACGTAGAATTTTTGCTCACAAGACTCCATAGCTTAGAGGAAGCATTGCCTGTGGCTCTCCCTTTCTTATTTTATCTGATCATCATCAGCAACCTTTATGGGCATCGCAACAAAACGTAGATCATCAAGGGATAAAGGGTACAACCTTCATTGCCGGAGTTGGAACATTCCTCTCCTCTTCATGGCACGACATAGAAATGTAGCCACCAAATCAGTGATCTCAGAGTTATGGGAAGAGAGTAAAAAAAAAACCCCGTCTTGCAAACATCAGATTGACCCTTGCGGATTTGTAGCAGAGGTTCTAGATAGATGGTACGAATATCACAGTAAAATATACAGTGCAGGAGAACCTGTTCAGGACTTTCTACCTCCCCCAGACCACAAGAACAAAGCCTAGAGGAGTATGGCATTTTTTTTTAAACTTCCCGTACAGTTCTGCAGAGGGAAGAACATTAAAACGAGCTAACATAAATGCCCTCCGATGCTCAGAAATAGTCACGCTAGAGAAGTACTCGGCCAAAACACCATTAGTAGACATCCCCCACCACAAAGAAGATGAAGATATTGGATTTATACCCCGCCCTTCACTACCCAGAGGAGTCTCAGAGCGGCTTACAAACTCCTTTCCCTTCCCCTCCCCACAACAGACAGACACCCTGTGAGGTGGGTGGGGCTGAGAGAGCTCTTGACAGAAACTGCTCTTTTTTTCAAGGACAGCTCTTATCAGAGCTACGGCTTGCCCAAGGTCATCCAGCGGGTGCAAGCGGAGGAGTGGGGAATCCAATCCGGTTCACCCAGATTAGAGTCCGCACACTGAACCACTACACCAAAGAAGCTCAGGAAGAAGGGCTCCAGATCAAACTAATTTGTGCAGTAGCCAAATCGCTCACTCACAACTTTAATGCCAGTCGCTCCCAAAATAGAATTTTTGCTCATAAGACTCCACAGCTTAGAGCTGTGACCAGGATCTTGTATCACTTATAATTATCTCTGAATGTATTACTCCTCATTGTTACTGTTATTTCTGAATGCAATTACTCTGCATTGTTATTGTAATTGTAATTTTGACGATTAGTGTTCCCAGGTGTATAGGATGTCTCAGCCATTGGTGAGTTTGATTGTTTAACTACATCCTATTTGGTCAGTTGGCAACCAGCGCTCCCTCTAAGCTGTGGAGTCTTGTGAGCAAAAATTCTTCTTCGTGAGCTACTGGCATTAAAGTCGTGAGCGAGCGATTTGGCTGCTGCATAAATTAGTTTGCTCTGGAGCCCTCCTTCATGAGCCAAGACAAAAAAGCGTGAGCCGGAGGCTAAAAAAACCTGTGAGCCAGCTCACACTAACTCAGTATAGAGGGAACGCTGTTGGCAACTGGAATCTTGCCATTTTTGTGAGTTTATTGATACTGGTGTTGTATTTGACTACAGTGTTGTATTGTTTTCAACAGAGTTCCATTTGTTAATTCTTGACAGCAGCACATGTGAAAGGAATCTGGGTGTTCTGGTTGATCACAAGCCAAACATGAGCCTGCAGTGCGATGTGACTGCGAAGAAAGCTAATGCAATCTTAGGATGCATTCACAGAAGCATTGTGTCCAGATCATGGGAGGTGGTTGTTCTGCTCTATTCTGCCATGGTCAGGCCTCACCTGGAGTCCTGTGTCCAGTTTTGGCCACCACATTTTAGGAAGGATGTTGACAAGCTCAAGCGTGTCCAGAAGAGGGCAACCAGGATGGTGAGAGGGCTGGAATCCAAGTCTTAGGAGGAAAGGCTGAAAGAGTTGGGTATGTTTCGCCTGGGAAAGAGAAGGCTTAGATGGGACATGATTGCAGTCTTCAAGTATCTGAAGGGCTTCATGTAGAAGATGGAGTAGATCTATTCTCTGTTGCTCCGGATTGCAAGACTAGATCAAATGGGTGGAAATGACAAGGGAGTCGATACCGGCTAAATCTCAGGAAAAACTCCCTGACTGTCAGAGTGGTTGAGCAGTGGAACAGACTGCCTCGGGAGGTGGTGGAGGCTCCTTTGCTGGACGTTTCCAAGTGGAGGCTGGACGACCATCTTTCGGGTCTGTTGGCTCTGCTCCTGCAGAGTGTAGGGGGTTGGACTAGATGACCTGCAAGGCCCCTTCCAACTCTCACATTCTATGATTCACTGATTCTTACTGGTGGTACTTTTATATGATTGGGGAGTCTCTGGGATACAGCCCATTTTCGGAGTTTAACGTATCTGGTTACAGCAACCCTCCAAGTAAGACCGGGGGAACTCCAGAATCACAGCTCGTCTCCAGACTACAGACCTCCCTTCCCCTGGAGGAAATGGCTGCTTTGGAGGGTGGACTCCGTGGCATTCAAAGCATCGTAGGACCACAGAGTTGGAAGGGGCTACAGGCCATCTAGTCCAACCCCTCCTGCTCAAGGCGGGATCATTCTGTCTTGCTGAAGCCCCTCCCCTCCCCAGGCTCCACCCACAGACCTCCAAGACCTTCCAAACCTGCCGGCAACCCTTCAGGAAGCCAGCATGGAAGACCATCATGTGTATGAGCAGGGGTCATTTCGTAGAAAAAGAGGCGCAGGAGCTCATTAGCATAACTCATTTGCATAAGTCATTTGCATATGCCACACCCCCTGACATCACCGGAAGTGTGTCAGAAGCTAACACCCACCGTTCAGGCTCCACTGGACTGTTCTGGATTGCTAGCTATTGGGGGTGGGGGAACGTGCAGATCTGTCCTCGCAGAGGAGGGAGAGCTTGTGCCTGAATAAAACTTGGTCTTAAAGGTGCCACTGGACTGTTTTGGATTGCTAGCTATTGGGGGGGGGAGGGGGACGTGCAGATCTGTTCTCACAGAGGAGGGAGAGCTTCTACCTGAACAAAACTTGGTCTTAAAGGTGCCACTGGACTGTTTTGGATTGCTAGCTATTGGGGGGGGGAGGGGGACGTGCAGATCTGTTCTCACAGAGGAGGGAGAGCTTCTACCTGAACAAAACTTGGTCTTAAAGGTGCCACTGGACTGTTTTGGATTGCTAGCTATTGGGGGGGGGAGGGGGACGTGCAGATCTGTTCTCACAGAGGAGGGAGAGCTTCTACCTGAACAAAACTTGGTCTTAAAGGTGCCACTGGACTGTTTTGGATTGCTAGCCGGAGCTCCGCCCCTGTGCGCTCCCGCATGGAATGACCCCTATGTACGAGTGTCCATGGGCAGGGTGAGGTGCTCTTTCAAGGGTGAGGGTGCTACAGATGGTAGCCCGGAGGATAGTGCAGTGGCCCCTGGACTAGCTCCGTCGAGAGCATATTTGGGGCAAGAGCGGTGGGGTTTCTTCTCCTGCCTGAGTTGTTTACCGTGCCTGTTGGAAGGGCTCCGCCTGAGTAGGGGAGGGCAAGCGGGTGCCTGACAGATCCGCCCCCGAGCTCGGCCTGGCGCTTGGCAAGGCATGAGCTGCCACAGAGGAGATAGGCGTGCCAACCGAGGGGGCCTTGCCCTCCTTCACGCCCAGAGCCAAAGGCTTCATCTGAGAACATAAACAAAGGCCTCATCGGGCCCCGCCCAGCCATGAATCAAGTCAAACAAATGGAAACGTTGGCAAGTTTAGGCCATGTGCCAGCTCTGGTCTCCTCCCTCTTGCCTCACTGAGGGCAGCAGAGCAGAGAAAGGAACCTCAGAACCTCAGAAGAGCCTTGCCGGATCAGACCAGTGAGGGTCCCTCTAGTCCAGCATCCTGTCCCACAGAGTGGCCAGCCAGTTCCTCTGGAGGGCCAACAACAGGGCAGAGAGGCCCAGGCCTTCATAAGAACACAAGAAGACCCCTGCTGGATCAGACCAGTGAGGGTCCATCTAGTCCAGCATCCTGCCTTCCACAGTGGCTACCCAGTTCCTCTGGAGGGCCAGCAACAGGGCAGGGAGGCCGAGGCCTTCCCCTGATAAGAACATCAGAAGGGCCCTGCTGGATCAGACCAGTGAGGGTCTACCTAGTCCAGCATCCTGTCTCACACAGTGGCCAACCAGTTCCTCTGGAGGGCAAACCACAGGGCATAGAGGCCGAGGCCTTCATAAGGACATCAGAAGAGCCCTGCTGGATCAGTGAGGGTCCATCTACTCCAGCCTTTTGCATCCTTTGGCAAGCCATATATCTTGCAAACCCCACTTTAGGATACCAAGCAGGCCAAATTCACCTCCCAGACCGATTCGGTTCGGTCCTGTCTGCATTGCCGTTTCGGCAGACAGGAGGGCTGGACAAGATGCTTCCTATTTTGGAGAGTGGGTTGGTGGGCCTGTTGACCCCTGGTCCTCCGGTCTACTTGCCCTGGAGTGATGGAAACCGAGAGCCCAGACAGACTGCGGATCAAAGGCTGACTCCTCCTGGGTGCCGAGGAGATGAGCTGCGCCTGACTCAAGCTGCTCAGCGCCATGGGAACCTGCAGCCAAAGGTGTGGGTGGCAGCCCTTTGGAAGCAGCAGCGCTTCACACGGCTGGCTCGTCCGCTTCCCCCTCCGGGAGGCAGGTGAGAGGCTGGTGTCAGGCGAGGGCAGAAGCAGCAGGTACAGTAAGTCTTGCACAAATTACCCTGGGCGAGTTTGTGTTGGTGATAAGGGTAGAGCAAGCTGCGGCTGGGCCTGACTCACGCTGGGCACGATCCCAGCCTGGCAGCCATGCCGGGCTGAGGCATGAACTTGTCTCCTCCAAGCTCCAGAGGGGAAAGGAGGCTTTTAGTCCAAGGCCGGAGGAGGTTCCCCCTCAGCTGTGAGAGTAGGAAGAGGCCGCCTGCTTGTAGGAACGAAGCCCCAGTTGTCTCGGATTTTCGGCGCACGCTCCGAAACGTGTCAAACAATTCGCTGGAACAAATAACTCGCTGAGCCGAGCGTGTGTTGTGGTTTTGATACGCTCTGGCTTCGTTGCGTTTTATTGATTTGATTTATAAACCGCCCTCCACCCCCCCGAAGGGCTCAGGGTGGTGTACTCCACAGATAACACATACCATAATTTAACTCGTACATCATAGTAAAAAATCGACAGGATGAAACCAATTAAAAGACAGTCTCAATTCGATGGCATTCAGTATATATTTCTCTCCTGGATCATAGGCCAAATACAATAGAGGCGGTTGCTGCTCTCAACCATAGGCCTGGCAGAACATCTCTGTCTTACACACCCTGTGGAACTGTACTAGGTCCAGTTCCACCAGGCAGAGAGTTCCACCAGGCAGGAGCCAAGGCCGAAAAGGCCCTGGCTCTGGTCAAGGGCAGCCAAACATCTCTTGGGAGGGATTACCAGTTACATCACCCTGCCAACAAAAGCCAGTTTGGTGTAGTGGTTAAGAGTGCGGACTTTAATCTGGGAGAACTGGGTTTGATTCCCCACTCCTCCTCCACTTGCACCTGGCTGGATGACCTTGGGCAAGCCGTAGTTCTGATAAGAGTTGTTCTTGAAAAAGAGCAGTTTCTGTCCGAGCTCTCTCAGCCCCACCTGCCTCCCAGGGTGTCTGTTGTGGGGAGGGGAAGGGAAAAGGAGTTTGTAAGCCGCTCTGAGAAACACCTTTGGGTAGTGAAGGGCGGGGTATAAATCCAATTTCCTCCTCTTCTTTCTTCTTCTTCTTAGCAATGGTATTTCCTGTAGTAATGTATGGCTGCGAGAGTCGGACCGTAAGGAAGGCCGAGCGCTGAAGAATAGATGCTTTTGAATTATGCTTGAGAAGACTCTTGAGAGTCACTTGAGAGTCTCACACAGTGGCCGACTAATTCCTCTGGAGGGCCAACAACAGGGCATTGAGGCTGAGGCAGGGGTCTTCTGATGTTCTTTTCAGGGGAAGGCCTGGGCTTCTATGCCCTGTTGTTGGCCCTCCAGAGGAACTGGCTGGCCACTGTGTGAGACAGGAGGCTGGGCTAGAGGGACCACCGGTCTCATCCAGCAGGGCTCTTCTGAGGTTGTTATGAAGGCCTCGGCCTCTCTGCCCTGTTGTAGGCCCTCCAGAGGAACTGGTTGGCCACTGTGTTAGATGGGATGCTGGACTAGATGGACCACTGGTCTGACCCAGCAGGGCTCTTCTGATGTTCCTTGGCCTCTATGCCCTGTTGTTGGCCCTCCAGAGGAACTGGTTGGCCCCTGTGTGAGACAGGATGCTGGACTGGAGGGACCCTCACTGGTCTGATCCAGCTGGGCTCTTCTTTATGTTCTTAAGAAGGCCTTGGCATCTCTGCCCTGTTGTTGGACCTCCAGAGGAACTGGTAGGCAACTGAGTGCGGCAGGATGCTGGACTAGATGGACCACTGGCCTGATCCAGGAGGGCTCTTCTGATGTTCTTATATTCTTAACAGCGTCTCCCAGTCTCCACACCTTGCATCATTTTAGAGACCTCTGTCATTTTCTCCCCTTACTCGCCTTTTGTCTAAGCGAAACATCTGGAAGTGTCTTAACCAATCTTCGCAGGGCAGTCTTGACAAAAAGTGTCAAGGGGCCCATTTGGCAGTGTCATTCCAGTGCACCCATGCAAATCAGTAATGTGGGGAGGGGGGGTACAGCTAGCCACTCAGAGAATGGCAGGGAACTGTCTTGCATGGCGGGCAGACCTAAACTTGGAAATCACAAACGGGACAGGGTAGAATTCTTTGTACCTCACTTCCGAGTGGGGGTCGGTTGGAATATCAAATTCCAGGGATTTGGTTGGACGAGGGGAATTTTGGAAGAATCTCTAGCAGCGAGTGATGAAAATGATCCTCCACGCTCACAAAAGGGAGCCGAAAACAAGACCAGTCATTTCGTCTGAGTCCTACTAGGGACTTCCCAGAAGGCACCGCAGGCTCCCCTCCACCCCAGTATTTTTAGCCAACAATTCAGATGCCAGTTTACATTTTGGAATCTGTGTGCACTCGTGGGCGACTTTCAGTAAGGTCCGGGAGTTAAAAAGTCGGTTTGCTATGAGCGGTTTTGTTTTCACTTCCCAGTGGATGGCTGAGAGGTGGAGCCTCTGCTTGGGATACAGAAGGCCCCAGGTTCAATCCCCAGCATGTCCAGTCAAAAGGACCAGGCTGTGGGCGATGTGATGGAGTGGGAGAGAGGATGTAGCTCAAGGGAAGAGCCTCTGCTTGGCATGCAGGAGGTCCCAGGTTCAATCCCCAGCATCTCCAGTTAAAGGATCCGGCAGTAGGTGATGGGAAAGACCTCTGCCTGAGACCCTGGAGAGCTGTAAAGAGGGGCTGTGGCTCAGTGGAAGAGCCTCTGCCTGGCATGCAGAAGGCCCCAGGTTCAATCCCCGGCATCTCCAGTTGAAAAGGACCAGGAAGTAGGTGATGGGAAAGATCTCGAGGGCGTGAGAGCGGCTGCCAGTCTGAGTAGACAATACTGACTTTAAAAAAAAACAAAACATTTTATTCATAGGATATTATAACAAATTCAACATTAAATCAATATTCTCAACCCATATCTCTTTCTTTGACTCCCCTCCCCCCTTCTGGCTTCCCACAGTGGTCCAACCCCTTCCCTTTGTTTTCTACTTTCTAATTCTCACGTCTTTACACATCAACAATTAAAATTAATTGGTAACCATTTCTTACACATATTTCTTTTCTCTGTCCAATAAATTGGAGTTCATCAATTATTTTTTAGTAATTATCAAAACAAAATAGATTATTTTTCACATCCCAATCTTTCTCCAGATATTCTTTAAAGTCTATCCAGGCCGCCGTAAACTCCTCTGGATCTTTATTGTTCAATTTCCTTGTCAATTTGTCCATTTCCACTATAAAAAGCAGTTTTTTAATCCATTCCCAGACTTCAGGCACTTTTTCTTGTTTCCAAGATTGAGCAAAAGTCAATACTGACTTTGATGAACCAAGAGTCTGGTTCAGTAGAAGGCAGCTTCACGTGTTCATGCAACTGCAGTTTGACTTGTCGCGCCTCACAATAACTGGAAGAGACACCTAGTTGTAAAACAGTTATGGGTTTATTAAGCACACCCACAACTCAGGTCTGCCCAGAAGCAGTATTCTGTTCAGAGATATAATAGCTCCTGAAGAGAAGGAGGAGGAGAAGAAGGAGAAGAGATTGGATTTATTCCCCATCCTTCACTACCCAAGGGAGTCTCAGAGCGGTTTACAATCTCCTTTCCCTTCCCCTCCCCACAACAGACACCCTGTGAGGTAGGTGGGGCTGAGAGAGTGCTCTTTCAAGGACTGCTCTTGAGAGAACAGCTCTGAAATAACTTGTGACTGACCCAAAGTCACACCAGCAGCGGCATGTGAAGAAGTGGGGAATCAAACCCGGTTCTCCCAGATTAGAGTCCACTCTCCTAACCATGACATCAAACAGGCTGTGCTGTGGGTCCTCCTGGACACAGAGGGAGCTGCCCCACCCTTCTCTGTGGCACCTTTGCATGGGCAGAGGGTGATGGCTTACGTTGGGCAACCAACATAAAGCTTTCTACTCTGTTGTAACTCAGAAACAGCCACCAGAACAGAGCATGGATGGAGTTCTCAAGAACACATGAAGCTGCCTTACACTGAATCAGACCCTTGGCCCATCGAGGTCAGTATTGTCTACTCAGACTGGCAGCCGCTCTCCAGGGTCTCAGGCGGAGGTCTTTCACATCACCTCCTGCCTAGTTTTTTATTTCAGCTGGAGATGCTGCCGGGGGTTGAACCTGGGACCTTCTGCATGCCAAGCAGAGGCTCTGCCACTGAGCCACAGCCCCTCTTTACAGCTCTCCAGGGTCTCAGGCGGAGGTCTTTCCCATCACCTCCTGCCTGGTCCTTTTCAACTGGAGATGCCGGGGACTGAACCTGGGGCCTCCTGCATGCCAAGCAGAGGCTCTGCCACTGAGCCACAGCCCCTCTTTACAGCTCTCCAGGGTCTCAGGCGGAGGTCTTTCCCATCACCTCCTGCCTGGTCCTTTTCAACTGGAGATGCCGGGGACTGAACCTGGGGCCTCCTGCATGCCAAGCAGAGGCTCTGCCACTGAGCCACAGCCCCTCTTTACAGCTCTCCAGGGTCTCAGGCGGAGGTCTTTCCCATCACCTCCTGCCTGGTCCTTTTCAACTGGAGATGCCGGGGACTGAACCTGGGGCCTCCTGCATGCCAAGCAGAGGCTCTGCCACTGAGCCACAGCCCCTCTTTACAGCTCTCCAGGGTCTCAGGCGGAGGTCTTTCCCATCACCTCCTGCCTGGTCCTTTTCAACTGGAGATGCCGGGGACTGAACCTGGGGCCTCCTGCATGCCAAGCAGAGGCTCTGCCACTGAGCCATGGCCCCTCTCCATGGCTCTCCAGGGTTTCAGGCAAAGGTCTTTCACATGACCTACTGCCTGGTCCTCTTTAAGCGGAGATGCCCGGGATTGAACCTGGTACCTTCTGCATGCCAAGCAGAGGCTCTGCCCCTGAGCCGTGGCCACTGTTCTGTAGAAGAAGCTCTGCAGTCGGCCCAGGGTTTTGAGGTTCGCAAGGAGGTTGGGAGACAGAGTGTGGGAAACACAAATCCTCGAGTAACACCCAGCCTTTGGTTTCCAGCTTAATTCTGGGAGATCCACCGATCTCTTCCTGATCTGCCGGCCGGGTGGGGCTGGGCCTCCTCCCAGCAGCGAAAAAAAAGTGGCACGGTATGGCGGGCGGGGCTGGCTGTGATTGGAAGCACACGCTGTCAAGTTGGCAATCCGAGGGCACAGGCTGTGCGGCCTTGACACTCTGCCTGCGCCTCTGGGCAGCAAATCAGTGTTGTGTTTCCATTCCGTCTTTTGTCGTATTTGGCCGATCTTGTCTGCGGCACTTTGATCCTACAAAGGAACGCTACCCCCCCCCCTGGAACTTTTTTGCACGGCTTTTTCCAAAGGTTACAAAACTGTTTAGTGGGGAGATGTGGCAACATGTCCCTGAGCTGAAGTTATCTCACATTTGGGACATGCAATTGGATAAAATCAACAGCAGCTTGTGCACGTGGCCTTCTCTGCTGTGGCCCCCCAACTTGTGAAATGGCTGGCCGGAGGAAGTCGAGAAGGCTCCCCACCCACCCCCCGCTTTCTGCAAACTATGCAAAACTGAACTATTCCAGAGAGCTTTTCTGCACAAGCAACAGGGTGTACAAAATGGTTTACAAACTTGCTCAGACCGATGAAGAGGAGGAGGAGGAGGAGGAGGAGGAGGAGAAGAAGACGAAGAAGAAGAAGAA
>NW_015176473.1:369634-371707 GCF_001447785.1 Gekko japonicus
GAGGAGGAGGAGGAGGAGGAGGAGGAGGAGGAGATTGGATTTATACCCTGCCCTTCACTTGGATCAGAGTGGTTTACAGACTCCTTTCCCTTCCCCTCCCCACAACAGACACCCTGTGAGGCAAGTGGGGCCGAGAGAGCCCTTTCCAGAACTGTCCTTGAGAGAACATCCCTGACAGAACTATGGCTTGCCCAAGGTCATCCAGCCGCTGCATGAGGAGGAGTGGGGAATCAAACCCGGTTCTCCCAGATTAGTGTTGTGAGCGAGCCATTTGGCTATTGCGTAGATTAGTTTGCTCTGGAGCCCTCCTTCCTAAGACAAAAATGGGTGAGCCGGAGGCTGAAAAACTGTGAGCTAGCTCACACGAACTCAGCTTAGAGGGAACACTGATGCTGAGGCCCCTCCCCTCCCCAAACCCCGCCCTCTCCCGGATCCACCCCCAAAGTCTCCAGGTATTTCCTAACCCGGAGATGGCAACCCTAGTCCAGGGCAATGCTCCCTTCCCGGAATCTGCAAGCGCGTGTGGAAATGTTCCGAAATTCGATGGGTGATTCCTTTTCTCACACTTTGTGAAGCGACGATGACAAAGCATGACTTGGTGTCCCGATGCTGACTGGACTGCGTGTGTCATCCCACACAGTGCTTGACGTCTCCGTGAGACAGCTGTGCGGAAGAGTCATCATCGGTGAGATCCTGCCGTTTCCCTGAGGTCAGAGCCTTTCAGTTCCGAAGCGACACTCCTTCCTGCTCTCCCGCTGGCCCTTCTCACACACCCACAGGCCTTCCCATCCTGCCTGTCCTCTGCAGCCCACCCATCAAGAACCAGGAGGAGACAGGGATGCCGAAATAGCCCTGGGTTTCTTGGAAGGCCAGCAGTGCTGCAGGGTCCACTCTGGTTGGAACTGGGTCACGGTAACATCAGAAGAGCCCCCCATCTAGTCCAGCCTCCTGTCTCAGACAGTGGCCAGCCAGTTCCTCTGGAGGGCCAGCAACAGGGCAGTGAGGCTGAGGCCTTCATAAGAACGTCAGAAGAGGCCTGGTGGATCAGACCAGTGAAGGTCCATCTAGTCCAGCCTCCTGTCTCACACAGTGGCCAACCAGTTCCTCTGGAGGCCCAACAACAGGGCAGAGAGGCTGAGGCCTTTATAAGAATGACAGAAGAGCCCTGCTGGATCAGACCAGTGAAGGTCCATGTAGTCCAGCATCGTGTCTCACACAGGGGCCGACCAGTTCCTTTGAGGGTCCAACAACAGGGCACAGAGGCTGAGGCCTTCATAAGAGCACCTGAAGATCCCTGCTGGATCTATGGTTGCCGGGTCCCCTCGCCACGTCAGCGGGGGGAAGGGGGGGCGTTTTGGGATGCTTCCAGACACAATGACGTCACCCATTTAATGACAAAGGAATGGACCTGCTCAGAGTGCCTGTATTCCAACAGTCAGCCCTGGGCATGGAAGCATTTGGCCATTATTTGGCGTGCTCTCCCACTGTAGAAGCGAGTGGTGACTCACGGAAGCTCCTCCCCTGCCACATATTTTGTCATCAGGTGCTCCTGGACTCTGGCTCTTTTCTATTTGGAGATCAGTTTTAATTCCAGGAGGAATCCAGGCCCCACCTGGAGGTTGGCAGCCACAGGAGAGGAAGGGAGTTCTAGCAGTTTGGGCGCACTATCAGGGTTGCCAACTCTGGGTTCGGAAATACCTGGAGATTTGAGGGTGGGGCCTGGGAGGGCGTGGCTTAGGGAGGGGAGGGGCCTCAGCAGGGTACAAGGCCCTAGAGAGCCAGTTTGGTGTCGTGGTGAAGTGCGCGGACTCTAATCTGGGAGAACCGGGTTTGATTCCCCACTCCTCCACTTGCACCTGGCTGGATGACCTTGGGTCAGTCACAAGCTCTAGCACAGCTGTCCTTGAAAAAGCCGTTTGTGTCAGAGCTCTCCCAGCCCCACCCACCTCACGGGGTGTCTGTTGTGGGGAGGGGAAGGGAAAAGAGTTTGTCAGCCGCTCTGAGACTCCTTTGGGGAGTGAAGGGCGGGGTATGAATCCAATCTCCTCCTCCTCCTCCTCCTCCTCCTCCTCC
>NW_015176473.1:371773-407138 GCF_001447785.1 Gekko japonicus
CTTCTTCTTCTTCTTCTTCTTCTTCTTCTTCTTCTTCTTCTTCTTCTTCTTCTTCTTCTTCTTCTTCTTCTTCTTCTTCTTCCTCTTCTTGACACCACCTTCCCAAGCAGCCATTTCCCTCCAGGAAATCGGAATTCACGTTTCAAACCAACAAACAAGTGATGTCTCCGGGCCGGAGATCAGTTGCCGTTCCAGGAGATCTCCAGCCAACCACCTGGGGGTTGACAACCACAGCAGAGATGTCCAGGACACCCTCCGGGAAGCCGAGGCGATGGGTGGGAAACTGTGGAAGGGGAGTTGAGCGTTACTTCTGGTCTGCCTCTTTCCAGCCCAAGCCCGGTCCGCAAGTTGCGCTGCGCCCTCCCTGCGAGGAGGAGCATCTCGGATCGTGCCCGTCTCCCAGCCCTGCCCCGTTAAACCTGGGAGTCGGCGCCCCGGGCCGTTCTCAGTGGCTTCAGCCACCCACGGCACTCTCATGCGCGGCTCTGTTCCCCGTCTTCCTTTCTGCCCGCTAATCTGTCAAGATAGGATTTCCCTGGTGTGGCCAGGCAGTCACATTCGTCAGGCTCCCCCTTGCCCACAGGGCCTTCTGGGATTGCCACATCTTCAGCTTCCCAGCAGGAGGCCGGGCCCGGCTTTCCTGGTTTGCCGGGAGAGGGAGACGGCGGTGTGCGTCTGTCTGCAGCTCTGATGCTCATCGCACACGCGCCAACGTGGAGGCTGCCTGCCTCCTCCGTCCTCCTGAGAAGAAGGAGAACGCTGGCTTCTGCCTCTTGCCTCAGCTCCGAGTCCCGTGTGACCTGACCTCCCTCCGCTCCTTCTCGTCTCTCTCTGCTGTCAAAGCCTCATTGCAGCCCCCCCCCACGTGCCCTTCCTTCATTTGGGAATGCAGTGCACAGTTCTGGTCCCCGTCTCTCCCAAAGGACACCGCAGAGCTGGGGAAAGTGCAGAGGGGGGCGACCGAGAGGATGAGGGGGTTGGAGCCCTTTCCCGAGGAGGAAGGCCGGAGAGCCTGGAACTTTTCCGTTGAGCAAAGAGATGATGAAGTGGGGGACATGATAAATAAAGGTGCCAGGTCAGGGTTGGGAAAACCCCAACTTCAGACTTGGGCAAGGGATGCCCTCTATCTTTGGTGCTTGGGGGTCAACAGTGGGAGGGCTTCTAGTGTCCTGGCCCCACTGCTGGACCTCCTGACGGCACCTGGTATTTTTGGCCACTGTGTGACACAGAGTGTTGGACTGGATGGGCCATTGGCCTGATAAAACACTGGCTTCTCTTATGTTCTTATGTTCATAGGCTAATGCGGTCCGAAAACACTGAGAGGGTAAAAGATCTTAGGGTCACAGTGCGATAGCTCAATGAAGGAGTCAAGCCAGTGTGCTGCAGCGGTGAAAAAGGCAAACTCTGTGTTTGGGATTATTAGAAAAGGGATTGAGAGTAAAAGAACCAATACCGCAATGCCCTGGATAGATCTGTGCTGTGGAATTGGAATACTGGTCCCTATGAGGAAAGGTCCTTAAAGAGATGGGAATACCAGACCACCTCACATGTCTCTTGAGAAACCTGTATAAGGGTCAAGAAGCGACAGTTAGAACCGGATATGGAACTACTGATTGGTTTAGCATAGGAAAAGGAGTACGACGAGGATGTATATTGTCACCTTGCTTATTAAATATATATGCAGAGTACATTATGCAAAATGCTGGCCTGGATGAATCACAAGAGGGAATTAAGATTGCTAGGGAAAAGATCAACAGCTTCAGATATGCAGACGATACCACTCTAATGGCAGAAAGGGAAGAGGACCTAAAGAGTCTCTTGCTTAGAGTAAAAGAGGAGAGCGCAAAAGTGGGCTTGAAGCTCAACATAAAAAAAACTAAGATCATGGCATCCGGCCCCATGACTCCTTGGCAAATAGAAGGGGAAGTCGTGGAAGTAGTGACAGACTTCACGTTCCTGGGATCCCAGATCACCGCAGACTGTGACAGCAGCCATGACATTAAAAGACGCCTGCTCCTTGGGAGGAAAGCGATGGCGAACCTAAACAGCATGATAAAAAGTAGAGACATCACCCTGCCAACAAAAGTCCGCATGGTCAAAGCAATGGTATTCCCAGTAGTCATGTATGGCTGCGAGAGTTGGACTATAAGGAAGGCCGAGCGCCGAAGAATAGATTCTTTTGAACTATGATGCTGGAGAAGACTCTTGAGAGTCCCTTGGACTGCAAGAAGAACAAATCAGTCCATCCTAAAAGAAATCAACCCCGATTGTTCCCTGGAAGTCCAGATAATGAAACTGAAGCTCAAATACTTTGGCCACCAAATGAGAAGGGAGCACTCACTGGAGGAGAAGACCCTGATGCTGGGAAAGACTGAAGGTCAAAGAAGACGGGGACGGCAAAGGATGAGATGGTTAGACAGTGTCATAGATGCAACGAACATGAAATTGAGCCAACTTCAGAGGACAGCGGAGGACCTGAAGGCCTGGCATGATCTGGTCCATGGGGTCGCGGAGAGTCGGACTCGACTGTGTGACTGAACAACAACAATGAGGAAAGGCTGGTGAGTCTGTGACTTTCCAATTCAGAAAAGAGATGACAAAGTAGGGAACATGATAGATAAAGTTGCCAACTCCAGGTTGGGAGAACCCTGAAGATTCTGGGGGTGGAACCTGAGGGGGGTGGGTTTGGGGAGGGACTTCAGAGGGGTAGAAAGCCAGAGACTCCGCCTCCCAAAGCAGCCATTTTCTCCAGGGGAACTCCTCTCTGTTGCCCGGAGATCAGCTGTAATTGTGGGGGATCTCCAGTTACCACCTGGAGGTTGGCAACCCTCATCTATACAATGATGCACGGGGCGGTGAAAGTTGACAGGCGGACTGTTTTTCTCCCTCTCCCCAAATCCTAAAACTGGAGGGCGTCAATGAAACTGATGGGCAGTAGATTCAGGATGGAGAAAAGGGAATACAGAGAGAGATTAAAATGTGGAATTCACTGCCAGAGGATGTAGTGATGGCCACACGTGCAGACAGCTTTAAAAGGGGATGAGACAGATTCATGGCGAATAGGTCTTTCAGTGGCTACTATGTCAGGTGAGCAAAGGGAACCTCCACATCCAGAGGCACTAATCCTCTGAATCCAAGAGCCAGGAAGCAACATCAGGGGAAGGCCTCGGCCTCTACCACCTGTTGTTGGCCCTCCAGAGGAACTGGTAGGCCCCTGTGTGAGACAGGATGCTAGACTAGATGGACCCTCAGTGGTCTGATCCAGCAGGTCTCCTCTGATGTTCTTCTCAGGGGAAAGTCTCGGCCTCTGTGCCCTGTTGTTGGACCTCCAGGGGAACTGCCTGGCCACCATGTGAGACAGGATGCTGGACTAGATGGACCCTCACTGGTCTGGCCCAGCAGGGCTCTCCTGATGTTCTGATGAAGGCCTTGGCCTCTATGCCCTGTTGTTGGCCCTCCAGAGGAACTGGTAGGCCTCTGTGTGAGGCAGGATGCTAGACTAGATGGACCCTCACTGGCCTGATCCAGCAGGGCTCTTCTTGGTAAACAAATTTTATTTTTTCTCAGGAATACAACATATAAAACATTTCATTCTATCAATTGTCTACCCCATTCCCAGTTCCTCCCCTCCCTCCAATGGCTTCCCACAATGCTTCCACCCCTGCTCCAAATTACTTCATATCATCAACAATATCAGTTTTTCATCATTACAATCTAAAGATAACATCGTTTGACTTAATATTGATCTAAACATATTAAGTTTTGTTTCACATCCCAGTTCTTTTCCAGATAAATTTTAAAATCATTCCATTCTCCAAAAAACTCATCGTCTTCTTTGTTATTCAGTTTTTTTGTAATCTTATCCATTTGTGCCATGAACAGAACTTTTTGTATCCATTCTTCAACCTCTGGTACCTTTTCCGTCTTCCAAAACTGAGCATAAATCATTCTCGCTGTCACTATCAGGTACCAGAGTAAAGTCTTTTTAGTCGTATTGACTTCTTCCATTTTAAGTCCCAAAAGCAGAATTTCCGGTGCTTTTTTAAAAGAACATTTCAATATTTTTTGCATTTCATTGTGGACTTTTGTCCAAAAGTCTACAGCTTTCTCACAAGTCCACCACATATGATAAAATGAGCCCTCATGCCTCTTACATTTCCAACATTTGTTTGACATATTTTGATTCATATTTGCAATCTTCTTAGGTGTCATGTACCACCTATACATCATCTTATAACAATTTTCTTTAACATTAGTACATGTCGAGATCTTAATAGAATTTTTCCACAAATATTCCCAGGTTTCCATAGCCACTTCCTTATTCATATTAATAGCCCATTTTAACATTTGTTCTTTAACAGTTTCATCTTCAGTATACCATTTTAACAACACCTTATACATTTTAGAAATATTTTTTCCTCCTCCACTCTCCCATACCTTTTCAATTTCATTTTTTTCCTCTCTAAAACCATAGTTTTTTTTGTCAGATCTAAAAAGATCATAAATCTGCATATATTTCAACCACTCATATTCATATTCAATTTCATTCTGCTTTTTCATTACCCACTCTGTTCCCTCTTTTTTAATTAAATCTCTATATGGCAACCAGTCTCTACCTCGCTGTCTTGAGTAAGATATCAACACTTCTACTGGTACAATCCACAATGGTCTTAAGTCACTCTGGTACTTCTTATATCTTGTCCATACCATATACAAAGCTTTTCTCACCAAGTGAAGTTTAAAAAAACTGTCCATTTTTATCTTGTCATACCATAAATATGCATGCCAGCCAAATCTACAATCATGCCCTTCCAACCCCAACAATCTGTCATTTTCAAGCTTCACCCATTGATCCATCCATGTTAGACAAACCGCTTCATAATATAGTCTAAGATTTGGCATTTGTAGACCTCCTCTTTCTTTGGCATCACAAAGTATTTTCATTTTGATCCTTGGTTTCTTGCCTGCCCAAACAAATTTTGACAACTCTTGTTGCCACTTGGCCAACAAATCCGTTTTATGCAGAATTGGTATTGTTTGGAACAGGAACATCAAACGTGGTAGGACATTCATTTTTATAACTGATATTCTTCCCATCAGTGATAAGTTCATTTTATCCCATTTCTTAAAATCTTGAGTCAGCTTAGTCCATAATTTCTCATAATTATTCTTATATAGGTCTATATTTTTTGCCGTTAATTCAATTCCAAGGTATTTTGTTTTTTTAACTACTTCACATTGTACCAGTTCTTGTAGTTCCACTTGTTTTTGTTTGATCATGTTTTTACATATAAGTTTTGTTTTATTCTTATTTACGTAAAAGCCGGCCAATTCTCCAAACTCCTTTATTTTTTGAAAAAGCAATGTCAATTTTTCTGTTGGGTTTTCCACCATAAACATTACATCGTCTGCAAATGCTCGATATTTGTATTGGTGTCCTTTATGTGTCAAGCCCTTTATTTCTTGATCGTACTGTATTTTTTGTAAAAGTATTTCCAATACCCAGATAAATAATAACGGTGATAACGGACAACCTTGCCTTGTTCCTTTCTGTACTTTGAAGTTATCTGTCAGTTCTTTATTCACATTTATTTTAGCTCTTTGTTCAGAATAGATAGCTTCAATACAATTTCTAAAATGTTGTCCCGCTTCAATCTTTTCCATCATCTGGTGCATAAAATTCCAATTAAGATTGTCAAAAGCTTTTTCTGCATCAACAAACAGAAAAGCTACTTCTTTTTCTGGGTGCTTTTCATAATATTCAATTGCGTCCATTACTATTCTTACATTGTCTCTAATCTGCCTTTTGGGTAAAAAGCCCGCTTGATCTTCAGAAATTACCGTTTGTAAATAGTTTTTCACCCTTTCTGCAATAATTTTTGCAAAGATTTTATAATCGTTGTTCAAAAGAGATATTGGCCTGTAGTTCTTTACATTTGTTGAATCTTGTCCTTCCTTTGGAATCAAAGAAATAATTGCTTCTTTCCATGAGTCCGGCACCTTTTTGTTTTCTCTTATTTCGTTGGTTAAAGCTTCCAGGACCGGGGAAATTTCTTCTTTCATCTTTTTGTAGAATTTCGCTGTAAATCCGTCCGGCCCAGGCGCCTTCCCCAACTTTGTCTCTTCTATTGCCTTCATCACTTCTTCTTTTTGAATTGGACCATTTAATAAATCTTTGTATTCCTTACTTATTTTTGGTAGTGGAATCTCCTTTAAATATGTTTTAATCTTCTCAAGATCAACTCTAGTTGTTTGGAATAGTTTAGCATAATACTTGAAGAAACATCTCTTTATTCCATTAGGATCAACGAACTCTTTTCCATCTTCTATTATTTTGGTTATCATTCTTCTCTCTCTTCTAGCCTTAAGTTGCCAAGCTAAGTATTTTCCCGGTTTGTTCGCCCCTTCAAAAGATTTCTGTTGTAACTTCTTTAAATTCCAATACATTTCCTGATTCCAAGTCTCATTCAGTTGTTCCTTCAGCAACTTTAATTCTTTAATAATTTGCTTTTTTCCAGGCTTCTTTTTTAATTCCTTTTCTTTCTGAGCAATTTTTTCTAACACTTCTGTTTGTTTTTGAAGTTTTTCCTTTTTTTGCTTCACGTTTTGCGAGATGAGAATTCCTCTCATCACCGCTTTATAAGCATCCCATACAATCTGTATCGGTGTTTCTTTATTTAAATTTTGTTGAAAGAATTGTTTCGTTTCTTCCTTTAACATCTCAATTACCGTTTTCTTATCCAACAAGTCTTCATTAATCCTCCACAGAAAGGGTTTTTTCCTTTCTGTGGAACTCCATACCACCGGATTGTGATCTGAATTACATCTTGGCAAAATTTCAGTCTTATGTGTTTTCATTGATAATTCTTCAGACATCCAAATCATATCAATTCTGGAAAAAGAGCAATGTCTATTGGAATAAAAAGTAAAGTCTTTCTGCATCGGGTTCCATTTCCTCCAAACATCTTCTAATTTTTCTTGCTTAACTAATTCAAAAAAATTCTTTGGCAATTTTCCGCTGAATTCGTTGTCCTTTTGTGGTTTTCTGTCTAGACGATCTATTGTCCCATTAAAGTCTCCGGCCATAATAACTTGCTCATAAGTCAATTGTTGTAATTGGTCAGTTATATCCTTAAAAAATTTTTCCTTTGCTCCATTGGGTGCGTACACGTTGATCAACAATGTTTTTTTCTGCTGAATCATTAATTCCACACCCACGTATCTGCCATCTATGTCCTTAAAAATTTCTGTAGGTTGTAACTCCTTCTTCACATATGTCACAACTCCTTTTTTCTTGTTTGAGGCCGCAGAACAAAATTCAATTCCAAATAAAGCATTCTTTAAATATTTTATATCCTGTTTTCTAATATGTGTTTCTTGCAAGCATATCACGTTGCATTTCTGTTTCTGTATCCAATGATTGATTCTTTTCCTCTTGTTTGGTGAATTTAATCCATTAACATTCCATGACAACAATTTGTACTCCATTATGCGTTTTATTTTAAAGTTCTCCAAAGACGTCCGCATTGTCCGCCTTAAATTTATAAAAGTCCATCATCGATCTGATCTGAATCCTCCCACCTTGATACGTAAAGGATAAACCTTGTGGAATCTCCCATCTATATCTGATGCTCAAAGCTCTGAGTTTGTCCGCCAAGGATTTATACCTTTTCCTGTCTTGCAGTATTGTTCTTGGGAGTTCTCTCATCACCATAATTTTGTTTCCCTCTATTACAAAAGGGACGTTGAATTGCTTCTTGAATATCTCCTCTGTTATTGATCTTGTTACAAATTGTACAATTACATCCCTTGGTAAATTCTTCTTTTCTGCAATTCTGGAGTTCACTCTATAAATCAAATCAAAGTCTGAGTCCATTGACCCTTCCTCCTCGCCCAGAAAAGCCGTTATCACTTCCATCATTTTTTCTTTTAAGTTCTCATTCTCTGTTTCCTTAATGCCTCTGAATCTCAGATGAGTCTGCATCCTTCTGAACTCCATCATTGTCTCTGATCTTGTAATTTGTTGAGTCAAAGAATCTTGTTTCTCTTCTATTTTTTGTATCTTCTCCTCTGTCTCTGTAGTCTTGGTTGCATTTGCTTGAACATCCTTCTTAACTCCTTCCATTTCTTGCTTGATTGAAGTTATTTCTGTAGTAACCAATTCCTTCAATGCTGTTATGTTCTTCTCTTGGACTTCTTCTAGATGTTTCAGATGAATCTGAGTTTGCTTCTCCAGTTGGTCCCCCAATGTTTTTTCTATCTGCTCCCCCATGGCTTGTATTGCCTCTGTCATTCTCTTCTCCATTGCTTCCATGGAGGCTTGCATCTCTTTTTTCTCTCTTTCTCTTGACATTTTGGGGGTTGAAGTAGATCCAATCCTAGGTCTCACAACCGGTTTAAGTTCTGGGTCTGAGTCGGCTCTTTTCTTGCCTCTCCTGGTCTCCGTCTTGGCGATTTCTTTCCAATTCACAGATTCGCAAAATAAAGCACTCTTCTAGATGATAAGATTTAGTCCTCCATGCCTCTCTGTTTACGCTTTCCAAAGACCCTTAGAAATATATTAAAAAAGCAAATTTAGTTGAAGTCCTCCTCAAAATGTCGGGCGCAACTTCTCTATGGTAATTTCATGTAGAGTAGGTCAGATTGGTATTTTGCAGGCCCTTCCTTCCGCATAAAACTCACTTCCGGTCCGGCACCTTTAAAAGTTCCACTGTCTTCCTTTCGCTAATGCCCGTCTAGGAATTCAACTTCCTGGATGTTTCACACGGACCTCTTTCTTTGTGACACCAGCCTGCTCTTCCCACGCTATTGTTCGTGAGTTTCGATTTTACAGTTGCGCACACGGCTCCATCTTCACCACAGGAATGTTAAACAATAAGCGTTTTTACAGTTTTTAAAGGCTTCAATCAACTTTTTTCTCTCCGGAATCGGATTTCTGGGATTTACTATTCATTTTCCGCTCAACCGCTTAATTCAAATTGACTCCAAACTCAGTTCAGGTAAGCGGCACGTTTTTGTTATCTAGCACGTTCAAAACGGGTTTCGCATTGTTTCTTTTAACTCACAGTTGTTGTCCTTCTTCAAAGAGGTCGGCTGACGAAGAATTTATGCCGGTAATCCGGCTCGATCGGCCACTATAGAGTTGCTTGGCACTTGCCTTCTTCGTGGGAGGAGGTCAAAGCCCAATTCAGCTTCTTCCGAAGCTGGATTACGCCAACCTCACACTCCCTCTAGGGCGCTGCTGCCTGCTTGTCCCCCCCCCTCGCTGGGGAGTGATGCGTTGGGCTGTGTATTGCCCAAACTGTCAAAAGTGGCCGTCGCTCGCTTCGCACGATCGCGAAACGCTTCAGTCCTCCATCTTAGCCAGACCGGAAGCCCCAGCAGGGCTCTTCTGATGTTCTTTTGAAGGCCTCGGCCTCTCTGCCCTGTGGTTGGACCTCCAGAGGAACTGCTTGGCCCCTGTGTGAGACAGGAAGCTGGACTAGATGGACCCTCACTGGTCTGATCCAGGAGGGTTCTGCTTATGTTTTCCCATCAAGTCGCAGCTGACTGATGGTGACCCCATTGGGTTTTCAAGGCAAGAGAGGTTCAGAGGTGGTTTGCCCTTGCCTGCTTCTGCGTAGCAGCCCTGGGCTTCCTTGGTGGTCTCCCATCCCGATACTAGGCAGGGCCAAGATCTGGTGAGCTGCCAAGATCTGGTGAGACTGGACGAGCCTGGGCCGTGCAGGGCAGGACTCTTCTTATGTCCTTGTAAAAGGGGACTAGGCCGATTCACGGAGGGCAGGTCTGTCAGTGGCCACTAGCCTTGGTGACCAAAGGAAACCTCCACATTCAGAGGCAGTAAACCTGTGAATCCTAGTACCAGCCAGGAGGCAACATCAGGGGACAACCTCGGCCTCTGTGCCCTGTTTGGTTGGCCCTCCAGAGGAACTGATGGGTAGGGTTGGGAAATACCTGGATATTTTTGGGGTGGAGACTGGAGAGGGCGGGGTTTGGGAAAAGGAGGGACCTCAGCCAGGTACAATATCACAGAATCACAGGGGGCAACAGTGGGAGGGCTCCTAGTGTCCTGGCCCCACTGCTGGACCTCCTGCTGGCACCTGGGCGTCAAACTTTGTTTCGCTTTGGTTGCTTTGGTTGCCATGGTTATAGGGGTGAGGGAATTCCTACCGGGGGGTTGAGTGGATGAGTGAGAGAGTGGGACCTTCGCTTGTAGAAGTCATAACTTTTCTTGCAAGTTGTACCTCCTTTCCCTTTCCCAGGGTGAGGTGTCCTTCAGAAGCTTTCGGTACCAGCTTGAGCAGTCGGGCTAGAACGGATAAAAGGACGTCCTTCTTCACCCAAAGAGTGATGGACACGTGGAATTCACGGCCACAGGAGGTGGTGGCGGCTACAAGCATGGACGGCTTCAAGAGGGTATTGGATAAACATCTGGAGCAGAGGTCCATCCGTGGCTACTAGCCACAAGGTATAGATGGGAACTCCTAGGCTGGGGCAAGGGATGCTCTGTCTTCTTGGTGCTTGGGGAAGCAACAGTGGGAGGGCTTCTAGTGTCCTGGCCCCACTGGTGGGCCTCCTGAGGGCACCTGGTATTTTTGGCCACTGTGTGACACAGAGTGTTGGACTGGATGGGCCATCGGCCTGATCCAACATGGCTTCTCTTACGTTCTTATGTCTGGTGCAAGTGATGCACTGTATTCCTGGTGATTGGGGGGGACAACAGTGGGCGGGCTTCTGGAGTTCTGGTCCCACTGGTGAACCTCCTAATGGCACCTGGTAGTTTTGCCCACTGCGTGACACAGAGTGTTAGACTAGATGGGCCACTGGCCTGATCCAACATGGGCTTCTCTTGTGTTTTTATGTTCATCTGCTTGGCATGCAGAAGGTCCCAGGTTCAATCCCTGGCATCTCCAGTTAAAGGATCCAGCAGAAGGTGATGTGAAAGATCTCGAGGACGTGAGACCCTGGAGAGCTGCTGCCAGTCTGAGTAGACAATACTGACTTTGATGGACCAAGAGTCTGGTTCAGTAGAAGGCAGCTTCATGTGTTCTTGTAAGTGGCATTGACTTGTCATGCCTCACAATAACTGGAAGAGACACCTAGTTGTAAAACAGTTATGGGTTTATTAAGCACACCCACAACTCAGGTCTGCCCAGAAGCAGTATTCTGTTCAGAGCAGAGATATAATAGCTCTTGAAGAGAAGTAGGAGAAGAAGAAGGAGAAGAGATTGGATTTATACTCCACCCTTCACTACCCGAAGGAGTCTTGCAATCAATGCTCCCTCTAAGCTGTAGAGTCCTGTGAGCAAAAATTCTACTTTCTGAGTGACCGGCATTAATGTTGTGAGCAGGTGATTTCCTGAGCTAAGACAAAAATGTGTGAGCCAGAGGCTGAAAAACTGTGAGTTAGCTCACACTAACTCAGCTTAGAGGGAACACTGCTTGAAATCCCCTTACCCTCCTCACAACAGGCACCCTGTGAGGTAGGAGGACTGGATGGGCCATCGGCCTGATCCAACATTGGCTTATGTTCTTAGCAGTAATAAAAAGGTAAAGGTTCCCTTGCTCGAAAGCCAGTCGAATCCGACTCTAGGGTTGCGGTGCTCATCTCCGTTTCAAAGCCGAAGAGCCAGCGCTGTCCGAAGACATTTCCGTGGTCATGTGGCCGGCATGACTAGATGCCGAGGTGCACGGAACTCTGTTACCTTCCCACTGAAGTGGTACCTATTTATCTACTTGCAATTTCTTGCTTTCGAACTATTTATCTACTTGCAATTTCTTGCTTTCGAACTGCTAGGTTGGCAGTTAGTAGATAACCAAGACATATATCTTTTCCTTGGCTGGGATGGCAACGTATGCATTGGGGAAGGAAGGGGCTTTTATTCAAATTACCTATATTAAGCTTGTACCCGCAAAAAGTCTTCAGTTCTAACACAGTGACTTTCTGGATCATGCATCTCTCTCAATAAACTTATCACTGCCAAGAGAGAGTTGGTGAGAGGAACTGGACTGGAAGTCTGACCGAATCCACCCTCCAAAGCAGCCATTTTCTCAGTGGAAACTGATCTTAGTCATCTGGAGATCAGCTCTAATAGCAGGAGATCTCCAGGTGCCACCTGGAGGTTGGCAATAATACTACCTTTCCCAGAGGTGGTGGTCGAGGCTATGAATACACAAAGCTGCTTTACACTGAATCAGATTCTTGGTCCACCTACGTCAGTCTTGTCCACTCAGACTGGCAGCAGCTCTCCAGGGTCTCAGGCAGAGGTCTTCCATATCACCTCCTACATGATCCTTCTGACTGGAGACGCCGGGGATTGAACCTGGGACCTTCTGCATGCCAAGCAGAAGCTCTTCCACTGAGCCAAGGCCCCTCTCTACAGCTCTCCGGGGTCTCAGGCAGAGGTCTTCCATATCACCTCCTACATGATCCTTCTGACTGGAGACGCCGGGGATTGAACCTGGGACCTTCTGCATGCCAAGCAGAAGCTCTTCCACTGAGCCAAGGCCCCTCTCTACAGCTCTCCGGGGTCTCAGGCAGAGGTCTTCCATATCACCTCCTACATGATCCTTCTGACTGGAGACGCTGGGGATTGAACCTGGGAGCTTCTGCGTGCAGAGCAGATGCTCTTCCACTGAGCCACGGCCCCTCCGAAAGCAAAGGGTGGACTGTAAAGTAAATAGGAGCAGTCGGTGTGATGCAGGGGCAAAAAAGGCAAATTCAGTCTCGGGTTGTATTAAAAGGGCCACAGCATCGAAATCGCAGGAGGTCATAGCCCCTCTATGGACTGCCTTGGTCAGGCCACACCTGGAGTATTGTGTGTGCAGTTCTGGAGGCCTCACTTCAAACAGGGATGTGGGCAAAATTGAGACGGTGTAGAAGAGAGCGACGAGGATGATTGGGGGGGCTGGAGACCGAGCCCTACAAGGAGCAGGGGTCATTTCGTAGAAAAAGAGCTAGGGGAACTCATTAGCATAACTCATTAGCATATGCTACACCCACTGACATCAGGGGCCCGGCGGTGGACCTGCAAGGCCGGCGGGAGTGCAAGGAAGCCCCGCGGAGGCCCTCCCTGGCCCCAGGCAGGCAGGGGTGGGGAGAGGCGGGGAGGAAGCAACTTACCCTCCCTCTTCTCCTGCCTCCTCCTGGCTGAATGAGGGCCGGAAGCGGGGCGGCCGGAAGCAGGGGGCGGGGCTTCATCGTGTGCCCCGCCCCCTCGCACCTCACCCAGGGGAACTGCGATCCCCCGCGTTCCCCCCGAAATGACGTCTGACGAGGAGATGTTTAGTTTGGAGAAGAGGAGACTGAGGGCGGGACATGAATGGTCTCTTTAAATATCTGAAAGGCTGTCCTTTGGAGGAGGGCAAGGAGCTGTTCCGGTTGGCAGCAGAGGAGAGGACCCGAAGCAACGGGTTTAAATTACATGCAGAAAGGTATCGGCTGGATATGAGGAAACACTTTTCCCCGGTCAGAGTGGTTCAGAGGTGGGATCAGGTGCCCAGGGAGGTGGTTGGCTCTCCTTCACTGGGAGCTTTCAGGAAGAGGCTGGACGGATATTTGTCAGAGATGCTCTAGGCCGGTCCTGCATTGGACAGGGGGCTGGACTAGATGGTCTGTAGGACCCCTTCCCACTCTCTATGATTCTATGAAAGCCTGACTTTATTTCTCCCCAGGCTCAGAACTAACTCAAAGGCCATCCTTACTCCTGGGAAAGAACCTCGTGGGTTACAAGACGGCAGTACCAGTGGAGCCCAGCACCCATACCTGGCGCTCACATCAAACACTGTTTAAACACTCGTCTCTCTTTTTCGATGGAGGCGCGTCAAGGGAGGTCAAGATCCGGTTGGTCTCTCTGTGGGGACTTGAATAGCTGCAAGATGACGATCCCATCTCACACGGATCGGGTCCGCTTCTCAGGGCCACGGAGGCAGAGGAGGTTGGAGGAGATGGGGACAGATTTCCCAGGAGAAAAAGTTCCTGGTTCGGCTGGAAAAACTGGTAGGTAGATGTTCATCTCCCGCCGAGGTGAACAAACCTGTTTCCTTTGGCTCTAACTCATGCTGTCTTCTTCCCACCCCTTTAGTAATATTTTTTTGTCCGGTGTCAAAGTAACCTGGTTGTGCCACAGAACAGGGACAGGCAAGAAACGGCTTCTCTGTGCGCCCAAGAAGACTGGGTGAAAAGTCAGGTGAGAGTTCAGCTTTTGTTCTGTGCACGGAGTGGCCTTTTCAGACATGGTCCCACGGCTGGTTGGTGGGATGGCCGGCCCATCTCATAAGAACATAAGAGGCGCCAATGTTGGATCAGGCCAAAGGCCCATCCAGTCCAACACTCTGTATCACACAGTGGCCAGAAATACCAGGTGCCACCAGGAGGTCCACCAGTGGAGCCAGGACACTAGAAGCCCTCCCACTGTTGCCCCCTCCCCCAAGCACCAAGAATACAGAGCATCACTTGCCCCAGACTGAGAGTTCCTATCTCTACCTTGTGGCTAAGAGCCACTGATGGACCTCTGCTCCATATGCTTATCCAGTTCCCTCTTGAAGCCGCCCATGCTTGTAGCCGCCGCCACCTCCTGTGGCAGTGAATTCCATGTGTGAATCACTCTTTGGGTGAAGAAGTACTTCCTTTTTTCTGTTCTAACCCGACCGCTCAGCAATTTCATGGAGTGCCCCACGCGTTCTTGTATTGTGAGAAAGGGAGAAAAGTACCTCTCTCTCTACCTGCTCTTTCCCATGCATAATGTTATAAACCTCAATCATGTCACCCCTCAGTCGTCTTTTCTCCAAGCTAAAGAGCCCTAAGCGCTTTAACCTTTCCTCATAGGGAAAGTGTTCCAACCCTTTTATCATTCGTGTTGCCCTTTTCTGCACTTTTTCCAAAGCTATAATATCCTTTTTAAAGTGTGGTGACCAGAACTGCACACAGTACTCCAAATGAGGTCTCACCATTGATTTATAGAGGGGCATTATGATCTCAACGCAACTGCTGGAGCCAAGATCTTGCATGATCTCCTCCTGTGGCCAAAACCAGAGCCACCAGACTGCTTAGTTTTAGCCCAGTCAACTGCCACTGACCCCTTTGACGACCAGTTTGAGTGCTCAAGCTCAGGTTGCGCACAGTTGACGGTAAGGTCTTCGCAAGGGTGCTAAAGCTCTTTAGAATCATAGAGCCATAGAGTTGGAAGGGCCCTCCAGGGTCGTCTAGTCCTGCACCCTGCACAATGCAGGAAATTCACAAATACCTCCCCCCACACACACCCTCTGTGACCCCTGTTCCGTGCCCAGAAGATGACAAAAGACCTCCACGATCCCCGGGCAAACTGGCCTGGAGAAAAATTGCTTCCTGTCCCCAAAGTGGTGATTGGCATTTCCCTGGGCGTGGAAGAAAGGGCCACGAGAACTAAGCACTGAGGCAACCCTTCCTGCCCTCCCCCTCATGATCTGCCCAAGTTCACAGAATCAGCAAGTTCACAGAATCACCTTAGGAAGAACTTCCTGAAAGTTCAAGTGGTTCCTGAGTGGAACAGGCTTCCTCGGGAGGTGGGGGGCCCTCCTTCTTGGGAGGTTTTCAAACCAAGGCTAGATGGCCATCTGATCGCCATAAGAACATAAGAACATAAGAGACGCCAATGTTGGATCAGGCCAAAGGCCCATCTAGTCCAACACTCTGTGTCACACAGTGGCCAGAAATACCAGGTGCCTCCTAATGGCACCTGGTATTTCTGGCCACTGTGTGATACAGAGTGTTGGACTAGATGGGCCTTTGGCCTGATCCAACATTGGCGTCTCTTATGTTCTTATGGCGGTCAGATGGCCATCTAGCCTTGGTTTGAAAACCTCCCAAGAAGGAGGGTCCCCCACCTCCCGAGGAAGCCTGTTCCACTGAGGAACCACTCGAACTTTCAGGAAGTTCTTCCTAAGGGTTAGCCGAAAACTCTTCTGATTTAATTTCAACAGTTGGTTCTGGTCCAATCTTCTGGGGCAACAGGAAACAACTCCGCACCATCCGCTAGATGACAGCCCTTCAAGTGCTTGAAGATGGCTATCCTATCACCTCTCAGTCATCTTCTCTCCAGGCTAAACACGCCCAGCTCCTTCAACCTGTCCTCACAGGACTTAGTCTCCAGAGACCCCTCGCCGTCTTCGTCGCCCTCCTCTGGACACATCCCGGCTTGTCTGCATCCTTCTTAAATTGTGGTGCCCAAAACCGAACACAATACTCCAGGTGAGGTCTTTGCCAAGGGCTTTGTTAGCCAGCTGAATGCTTCAGGAAAACCCTTCATCAGCAACATTGTTCTCAAAGACGATGCAGCCACCATTTTTTTTTTTAAAAGCCAGTTTGGGAGATTAGAGATCAAGGGCGAAGGACTCCGTGGGGTTGCCAACTCTGGACTGGGAAATACCTGGGGATTTGGGGGGTGGAGCCTGGCGAGGGCGGGGTTTGGAAAAGGGAGGGGCCTCAGCATGGTACGATGCCACGGAGTCCACCCTCCAAAGCGGCCATTTTCTCCAGGGAAAACTGAGCTCTGTAGGCCGATCAGTTGTAAAAACAGGGGACCTCCGGGGGCCCACCTGGAGGTTGGCAACTCTGCAAAGGAAAGCTTTCCCCAGTCAAAAGGCGGAGAGGCAATCGGCCTGGGGGGGGGCACGCGGAGGCGTCACAAACTTGCTGGGAGATTCCGGTGCCGTGGATTTTCCGCAGGGCTCTTTTTGTAGCAGGTACTCATTTGCGTATTAAGCGACACACCCCTAATGTAGCCAATCCTCCAAGAGCTTACAGTAGCCCCTGTAAGAAGAGTTCTGTAAGCTCTTGGGGGATTGGCTACATTAGGGATGTGTGGCCTAATATGCAGAGGAGTCCCTCCTACAAAAAGAGTGTTTCGGCAGGGGAGTCGGCGGAGGGGAAAGCATCTCGACTCACAAGGGACCGTCTCCTCGGCGGGAGCGGCCATCTTGGAGCACTGCCTTCCTAAACACTGTGGTTGGTAGGCCTAAAGTAGCTGGGTGCTAAAGTTACCGAACCAGTCCGGGCCCCACCCTGCCTCGTTCCGAGCGCAGGGCGTGGCCCTCTGTGGGACCGGGCAGATTCCTGCAGGGCTCCGTGGCTTACCTCCCAGGAATAGATTTAATAATCCGTTTTACTTCAAACTCAGGGCTCTGTATTGTAAATAGTCCTTTCATCCGCGCAAGGTGTGGCAGACCATTCAGCAGCTTTCCCAACCCTGCACTGAAGGCTGCTTTCCTCACCCTGAAGCTTAACAGTGTTTGGGTTGGTACTTCTCGCCCCCTGGGCTGAATTAACCAGAGAGTGCGCCCTTGCGCCAACGGCCAGGGGCCCGCTCAGCTGTCTTTTGCAAACCTCCCTCCCCTTGCTGTGCAGAATGGCCTTGGCGCGCTGGTCCGTACGGCCGTGTTAAGAACGCCGGCAGCGCCTCCTGCTGACGGTCGAGGAAACAGCAACACGATGTGCTGCGACTTACCTCACTATGGTTCAAATTAATCTGTAATGTGCAGGGAGTGGTGAGTGTCAGCGCGCTACCATGGAGGCTTGAGTGGGGGAGAAGGAGGTTACTTGGAATGTGTTAGTTTCGATTCTCTTGCTTGCTTGGTGATGCTCTCTTATCTATATGTTTTATGCGCCTGACCTGGGTTCCTGGCTGTAACATCTTCCCTGGGAACGCGGGCCTGTTACTTTTTGGCGGGCCCTGCAGTTTACCTTGATTGGCTCTGTGCCACCAGTGACTCCTTTTTGAACCATGTATATCTGTATATATTGAGCTGCGGTGGCTCAGGTGGTGAAGACGCTGAACTGCAGGCTGTGGAAGGTCAGTAGTTCAGCAGTTCGAGACCCGAGTGTGCCGCATGACGGAGTGAGCTCCCTTTTCTAGTTCCAGCTCCTGCCAGCCTAGCAGTTCGAAAGCAAGAAATTGCAAGTAGATAAATAGGGACCGCTTCGGTGGGAAGGTAACAGTGTTCCGTGCGCCTTGGTGTTTAGTCATGCCGGCCACGTGACCACAGAAACGTCTTCGGACAGCGCTGGCTCTTCGGCTTGGAAACGGAGATGAGCACCGCAACCCTAGAGTCGGATTCGATTGGCTTTCGAGCAAGGGAACCTTTACCTTTACATCTGTCCACCCCACAGTTTTTGCTTTAGTCTTAACACAGATCCTGAAGTGTAGATGCCCTGCCAATACTGTATCAATAAACTATCCTTCTGAAGAAGTAGTCGTTGATTCTGATTGTTGCAGGAGTCTGACAGTGACTCACGAAAGCTGCCCCAGATTTTGTTGGTCTTTAAGGTGCTCCTGGACTCTCAGCTCTTTTCTAGCGCTTCATCTGGCTGGGACCAGCTCTACCAGATCTTTGAGCCCTAGTTTGGTGCAGGGGTTAGGAGCGGAGGACTCTAATCTGGAAGAGCCCCCACTCCTCCACATGCAGCTGCTGGTGTGACCTTGGGTCAGTCATAAGTTCTCTCAGAGTTGTTCTCTCAAGGGCAGTTCTCGAAAGAGCTCTCTCAGCCCCACCGACCTCACAGGGCATCTGTTGTGGGAAGGGGAAGGGAAAGGAGACTGTAAACCACTCTGAGACTCCGAGGAAGGGTGGGGTATAAATCCAATCTCCTCCTCCTCTTCTTCTTCTAAACCAATTTGGTGTAGTGGTTAAGTGTGCGGAGTCTAATCTGGGAGAACTGGGTTTGGTTCCCCACTCCTCCGCCTGCAGCTAGTGGATGACCTTGGGCAAGCCATAGTTCTGTCAGAGCCGTTCTCTCAAAGGCAGTTTCTGTCAGAGCTCTCTCAGCCCCACCCACCTCCCAGGGTGTCTGTCTGTTGTGGGGAGGGGAAGGGAAAGGAGTTTGTAAGCTGCTCTGAGACTCCTTTGGGTAGTGGAGGGTGGGTATACATCCGAACTTATTCTTCTTCTTCCTCCTCCACTTGCACCTGGCTGGATGACCTTGGGCAAGCCATAGTTCTGTCAGAGCTGTTCTCGAAAAAGAGCAGTTTCTGCCAGAGCTTTCTCAGCTCCACCTCCCAGGGTGTCTGTTGCGGGGAGGGGAAGGGAAAGGAGATTGTCAACCGCTCCGAGACTCCGAGTGAATGGCGAAGTGTAAATCCAATCTCTTCTTTTTCTTCTTCTTCGTTACCTTTTGTAAAGGCTAAGCAACAATTAGAGCAAAACAATTAGAGCAAAGCTATGGTTCAAAAGAGAGAATGGTGGGGTCAAATAAAAACACGGAACAGGTAGCTCTGCGGAGAAACATGGGTTTTTCAAATTCCCACCTCCAAATCTGAGTAACCACGACGAAACAAGGGCGGATGAAGTCAGTGCCAGCTGGTCTTGCAGTGACTTCACTACTGACCCCTTTTAGACTCTTCATGATGGAAGGGGCCTTCTAGGGCAGGGGTCTCCAACGCGGTGCCCGTGAGCGCCCTGTTGCTGTTGACCTTTCCCATCAAGTGTTTTTAGAAAGGGCTCTCTTTCGGCTCTGCTCCTGCAGAGTGCAGGGGGCTGGACTAGATGACCTGCAAGGTCCCATCCAACTCTGACATTCTATGATAAAGCGGGCAGGCCCAGGGCCGGCTCACCCACTAGGTGAACTAGGCATTCGCCTAGAGTGCTGGGCCATGGATGGGGCGCCGAGCTGTGCCCCCCCCGCCAAAAGCCCACAAGCAGCTCTCCAAGTGTCAGCACTTGGCTAATTGGCGAGAGGCATCTGGTGAGCATCCCCCGCCTGGAGACAGGATCCCCCCCACCTCCCTCCCAAACTGCCTTCGGAAGCGGAGCACGAGAGACATCTCTCTTCCATCTTGGAGGGCGCTGCAGGAACATGTGGGGCGTGCTCTCTGGGTCTGACAGCTACGGGGGGGGGGAGGCGGTGGTGGCGGTAGCAAAAGGGTGGCTGGCTCCAGAGGTCTCCAGGCCCCACTGGGAGGTTGGCATCTGCGCCACAAGGCAGCCTCGCCTAGGGTGCAGAAACACCTCGAGCCGGCCCTGGGCAGACCAAATGGAGCTTTTAGGTCACTGGAGATCTCATTTGACTGTGCAGACCTTTAGCGAGATTGCTTGGGCAGCAGCTGCCCCCGCACAACACCAGGATCTTCCCTGCGTGAGTGAAATTAAGCTGGGTGTGTGGAAGAAAGTCTTTCCGGATATAATGTTCATTTAAAGTGGCAGCCAGTTAAGTAGAGCTCCTGCCTGCAACATCGAAGAGTAAGAATCATAGAATCACACACACACACACACCCAGTGACCCCTGCTCCATGCCCAGGAAGTGGCAAAAAACCTCCAGGATCCCTGGGCCAAACTGGCCTGGAGAAAAATTGCTGCCTGACCCCAAAGTGGCGACCAGCATTTCCCTGGGTGTGTAAAAAATGGCCAACCAAGCACTGAGGCAACCCTTGAGGAAGACAGATGCCTTGGAGTCAGATGTCCCAGAAGGTGGACCAGAACCAACGGATTGACATTAAATCGGAAAGAGTTTTTGGCTAAACATCAGGAAGTTGGAGCGGTTCCTCAGTGGAACAGGCTTCCTCGGGAGGTGGCGGGCTCTCCTCCTTTGGAGATTTTCAGACAGAGGCTAGATGGCCACCTGACAGCAATGTGGATTCTGCGAACTTAGGCAGATCATGAGAAGGGAGGGCAGGGAGGGTTGCCTCAGTGCTTAGTTCTCGTGGCCCTTTCTGATAAGCCCAGGGAAATGCCAATCGCCACTTTGGGGGTCGGGAAGCAATTTTCTCCAGGCCAGATTGGCCAGGGATCCTGGAGGTTTTTTTGTCATCTTCTGGGCATGGGACAGCGGTCAGTGTGTGTGTGTGTGTGGGGCGGTATTTGTGAATTTCCTGCCTTGTGCAGGGGGTTGGACTAGATGACCCTGGAGGTCCCTTCCAACTGAACGATTCTATGATTCTAAGTGTGCATGCACACGAAAAGCTGATACCCAGAATAAAACTTTGTTGGTCTTAAAGGTGCCCCTGGACGCAAACTTTGTTATATGTTGGACTAGAGAGCCACTTTGGTGTAGCGGTTGAGTGCGCGGACTCTAATCTGGGAGAACCGGGTTTGATTCCCCACTCCTCCACTTGCACCTGGCTGGATGGCCTTGGGCAAGCCATAGTTCTGATAAGAGCTGTCCTTGAAAAAGAGCAGTTTTTATCAAGAGCTCTCTCAGCCCCGCCTACCTCACAAGGTGTCTGTTGTGGGGAGGGGAAGGGAAAGGAGACTGTAAGCCACTCTGAGACACCTTTGGGTTGTGAAGGGCAGGATATAAATCCAATCTCTTCTTCTTCTTCTTCTATAATGCGACCCTGTTGGGGACCCCTGATCTAGAGCTGTATGTTGTAGGTATGTAGGGCTCTCTTTTGGCTCTGCTCCTGCAGAGTGCAGGGGGTTGGACTAGATGACCTGCAAGATCCCTTCCGACTCGTAACATTCTATGATTCTATAGTGCATGCCACAATTGTACAAAATCTGGAAACGGACAACAAACACAAATTCTTCAGTGCTCCAGAAACAAAGTGCCTTAGATGGGGTTATACTCCCCTTGAAATGCTGGGGAGTGCTGCTGGAGACCGTTGTCACCTTAGAAAACTGGGTGGCTGTTATGGCTCAGAGCGTGTTTGCCCATCTCCACCTGGTGCGTCAGCTGCGTCTGTTCCTGGGTCAGTCAACTCTAGCCACAGTGATCCATGTCTTAGGGTGCGGTCACACGCGCCATATAAAATGGGGGTGGGTGGGAAGCGAAGCTATTTCCTCCGGAAGATTTGACCTGCAGTTGCAAGATCACACCTCCCTTTGAAGCTGTGATCAGATACAACTGCAGGTGAGTAGTTTTTTTCCGTGCCGTGTATTTCCCATGCACTTAGATGAAGAAGAGAAGAGATTCATACCCCGCCCTTCACTCCCCAAAGGAGTCTCAGAGCGGCTTACAAACTCCTTTCCCTTCCCCTCCCCACGACAGACACCCTGTGAGGTAGGCGGGACTGAGAGAGCTCTGACAGAAACTGCTCTTTTTCAAGGACAGCTCTTGTCAGAACCATGGCTTGCCCAAGGTCATCCAGCAGGTGCAAGTGGAGGAGGAGTGGGGAATAAAACCTGGTTCCCCCAGATTAGAGTCCGCGCACTTAACCACGACACCAAAGTGGCTCGATGAATCACCCCTCTGCACTGAGGGCTCCCTATGGAGTTTGCGATGATGCGCATACTGCGAAGGGGGGGAAAACAATGAAAACACAGAAAACAATGGCACAGAAAACAATGGCCCGATCAGACCATCCCAACGGCATGAGAGCGCACTGGAGTGACCAGACACGGGAAAGTCAGTCTGTGGTCCGTTGCAAACTGTTTACTACTGGATTTTCTCCGGTGTCTTCTAACTCCGCTTCTGCAGCGGAGCAGAACAGGTTGCCGACAGGTGAGGCGTGTTGTCTGACCATGCCCTTTAAATCCGACCGGCATTTGCACCTATCTCGGGTCTAATTATGCGTATGATCACGGCCTTAGTTACGCCTAGACTGGACTACTGCAATGCACTCTACTTGGGGCTACCCTTGAAGCTGCAGCTAGTGCGGACTGCTGCAGCTAGACAGCTGGTCGGGCCAGCTATCAGGAGCATAGGTTCCCAATACTATAGCCAGGGGACATTCCGTAGAAAAAGGGGTGCAGGAGCTCATTAGCATAACTCATTTGCATATGCCACACCCCCTGACATCACCGGAAGTGTGTCAGAAGGCAACACCCACCGCTCAGGTTCCACTGGACTGTTTTCGATTGCTAGTTATTTGGAGGGGGGGTGCAGATTTGTCCTCGCAGAGGAAGGAGAGCTTGTGCCTGAATAAAACTTGGTCTTAAAGGTGCCACTGGACTGTTTTGGACTAGCGGGGCAGGGGGGGCTCTGCAGCTTACCTGGCTGCTTCTTGCTCTGACTGAGGGCTGCTGGGAGCAGGGTGTGGGGCTTGTTGCATGTGCCTGCCCCCTGGGCTCCTTACTGCCGGAGTTCCGCTCCTGTGCGCTCCCGCAGGAAATGATCCCTGACTATAGCAATTACACTGGCTACCAATCCGCTCCAAAGCTCAATTCAAAGTGTTGATTTTGTCCTTTAAAGACATCTTCTCCCCTATGTTCCTGCCTGGGAATTAATATCACAGGGAGAGGCCCTCCTGGCGGTCCCATCAGTGAAAGAAGCTTCTTTGAGGGGTACACAAGACAGGGGCTTTTCAGTGGCGGCCCCATGATCACGGCACAACCTCCCCAGGGAGGTACACCTGCCCCCTCCCCCAGTGTCGATCTTCAAGACGCAGTTGGAAGACAGTTCTATTTAGGACTGCATTCGGATTGATTGAGCTTGTATTACTGTATTTTTGTATTACAAAAATCCTAACTATAAATACACATTGATGGGGTCTGAACTGGCAGAGACTGATCAAGAGAGAGATCTTGGAGTTGTAGTAGATAACTCACTGAAAATGTTGAGACAGTGTGTGACTGCAATAAAGAAGGATAAAGAAGAATAAAGGCGGCTCTGGGTCAAGTGATGCTCTGTATTCTTGGTGCTTGGGGGGGGGCAAGATTGGGAGGGCTTCTAATGTCCTGGCCCCACTGCTGGACCTCCTGATGGCACCTGGTATTTCTGGCCACTGTGTGACAAAGAGTGTTGGACAGGATGGGCCATTGGCCTGATCCAACATTGGCGTCTCTTATGTTCTTATGTTCTTACTGGCAGTCCTACTAAGTGGAGTTTTTAAAACTGTGACTGATTTCCCACATCCGCTGCTCTGCGCTCGCTCCTCTCTTTGTCCTGATGGTACGTGTCAGTTTCCCACTCGAAGTCGCGCGGCCGCATTCTGACCCGCGGCTTCACCCGATTTTGCCCACGGTTTTGTAACCCTCAAAAAACAGGATCACGAAACCGTGGGGGAAATTGGGCGAAGCCGCGGGTCAAAATGCGACCATGCAGCTTCAAGTGGGAAACTGACACGTACCGTCGGGGCAAAGAGAGGAGCGAGCGCAGAGCAGCGGCTGTGGGAAATCGGTCTGTGACTTTTTAAAATTGTTGTTTTCATTGTGTTTTATGATGTTTTCTTTATCTTGTGAGCTGCCTTGAGTTCCACGGGGGAGACAGATGCTAAGAAACATTTTAAATAAATCAAATCAATTTTTTAAAAAAAGAGTTTCCTGACTCATGCTTCAGTTCTTGTCCGAAATTACTGAGAGCCCAGACAAAAAGAGGACACACGGCTCTGTTCTCCGAGTTTCCTTTTATTCCTCCTGGCTTTAGATACAACACGAAGTCCCGTTCGGCTTCCCGATAGCAGGTAAGCTTCTGGTTACTTGCTGTGCCTGGAATGGACTCATCCTGATGACGCTGGAGCGGTTGCAGGGGATGTTACAGGCCCGTCAGTGGCTGGTTTTGCAAAAGCCACAGAGACATTAAGAACAGGCAGTCGCAGCGAGTCTGTGGTCCGGGGAGAGACAGGGAATATCCCACAGGACATATTCCTGAGAAAGTCCCATTGAAACAAAAGTGCGCTATGGGACTTGCGCAGGAGGGAGCGCTGGTGGATTGTGGCCCACACTGAGTGGCATACATGTGTGCCGTCTTCATTTTCCTGTTGAAAGATCGTACAGCTCCCAGGAAGACCTTGTAATGTACCCGAGCCGCTGCCGATTCCTGACCCCATACTTTCTCCAGCGCATCGCCCCCATGATCTTAGGCAGCTGCCCGCTGGAACCCCTTTAGCCAGGTAAGTGACTCCTCGGCTGTCTTTGTACCAAGGTCTCCGTCTTGTTGAAGAAGAAGAAGCAGAGATTGGATTTATACCCCGCCCTTCACTACCCAAAGGAGTCTCAGAGCGGCTTACAATCTCCTCTCTCTTCCCCTCCCCACAACAGACAGACACCCTGGGAGGTGGGTGGGGCTGAGAAAGCTCTGACAGAAACAGCTCTTTTTCAAGGACAGCTCTTATCAGAACTACGGCTTGCCCACGGTCATCCAGCAGCTGCGAGTGCAGGAGTGGGGAATCAAACCCAGTTCTCCCAGATTAGAGTCCGCGCACTTAACCACTACACCAAACTGGCTCTCAACCAAAGCCCCCCAGCCAGGCACTGGTCAAGCCAATTTCTCTTTTCAATACAACTGTGTCACAGCACCAGAAACATTCAGACCATTCTCTGGGATTTAATTCCATATGCGACCAACGACAGTCATGTACCCCCCCCTTCCCATAGACAACAATTCCTCCTTTCCATGGGAAGGTTAATCGGGCTCATCATCCAGTGAGGTTCAAGACAAAAGACAATAAAATAGTTCTGCATTCAGTACATGATTAACCTCTGGAACTCAGTGCCACAGGATAACGGGAAGGCCAGCAGCAAAGCTGCATATCCGAGAGGATGAGATACACTCATGGGGATCAGGTCTGTCAAACGAAGAGCCATGTTTAAGGACGCCATACTGGAGTACCAGATGTAGACGATAAAGACTGGGGGGGATGGCTCTCAGCAAGCCGTTCAGCTTGTGACCACCTGCACAGGCACCCAAGTCTTCTGGCCACACACAGAGCGCTGGGTGAAAAAGGGCCATGTTTTTCCCCCGGCGCACCACGCACAGCCCTTTTAACCTTCAGCCCACCTTCTCCCCCTTCTTCAGTAATTCGAGACAAGGCCGATTTCGCAAACTGTCCAAGCGAGCTGGATTTGCACGCAAAACTCAAAACCAGATTTTGCTGCCCGTGATGCAATGGCCTGGGTTCTGTTGGCAGACAGGTCAGATGCTGCGAGCGACCCAGTGCGTGCCAGGGAGGGTGGGCTCCTCAGGGGTTTAGCTGCAGAAACATTTTCGAAACCCGGGGTCTCAGTCCCAGCACGGCTGAAAGTAAAACATCACCAGGGGACCATCTGGGAGAAGAGGCATGGCTTTCGGAGGCAGAGAAGCCGGCTTCAGAGGCTGGGAGGGCTCTGAAGAGGACAGACGCACCAGGCAGGGGAAGTCATAAACAGGCTGCAAGGCAGAACGGGGATCTGGAAGAGTGCCAGAGAATTCCAACGAGAGACTCCCGAGAACCGCCAGGAGAAAAAACGGTGTGAACCGAGAGGAGGACTTTTATTTCTTCGGCATACCACCACCACCACCACCTCTCTCTCTCTCCCTAGTAAACCTGTCCATTAACTTAGACCGAGGCTTTGTACAAAAATAAAAGGTTCTGATAAGATTTTAAAACAAATATTAAATATATATATATATATATTTAATCGTGTGTCCGTGGTCCTGGCTCATAGCTCGTCTTTGGGGTTGATGCCCTGTTCGCTGGGGCCGAGAGACTCCTGGTTTAACGCCGCGATGACCTCGTCGGCTTGGATCCGCTCCTGGGGAAAGGAGAAACAAAAGGCGTAACAGATGGAGAAATTGGGGGGGAGGGAAGAGAGAGACAAGACATGGCAGGTATCGATACAGCTCTGCCGTGTCCAGTTCTGGAGACCTCACTTCACAAAAGGATGTGGACGAAATGGGGCGGGTGCAGAGGAGAGTGACGAGGACGATTGTGGGGCCTGGAGACCAAGGAGCCCTGTGAGGAAAGGCTGAGGGACTTGGGAAGGTTCAGTCTGGAGAAGAGGAGGCTGAGGGGGACACGATTGCCATCTTGAAGGATTTGAAGGGCTGTGTCACTTAGGGGAGGGCAGGGAGCTGCTGGCAGCAGAGGAGAGGACGCGCAATAATGGGTTTAAATTAAAGACGGGAAGGTACCGGCTGGATATTTAAAAAAACCTTTTTACAGTCAGAGTTGTGCAGCAGTGGAATCAGCTGCCTAGGGAGGTGGTGAGCGGGGGTGTGCATTCAGCTTTGCTGAATTGAACCTTCCCCCCCCCCCCGAAAATTACCTTATTGGAATTTGGGGGGTATTTGTTAAGATGAATCAGATTCTCTAATCTGATTTGGCTGGCCGATAACATGCTCCCGAATAAAAGCTGATCTTATTCGGCTATTATTTGGTGGAGTCAGGTAGGGAAGGTGTCAGTTTCAGTGAAACTGACCAGCCCTGTCTTCCAATCTCTTCCTTTCCTTAGCTTGCCCGCAGCTGCAGGGCGCCTCGGGAAGCTGATCTGGGGAGCCAGGCAGGCTGGGGAGGGGGTGGCATTTAAACATGCCTCCTCCCCACCCTATATTTCCTTCCTCAGCAGCTCAGCTGCTTGTACTGGTCAATTTCACTCCCCAGCTGACTGGCAGGGAATGAAACTGACCAGAAGTTGAGCCTGGGGAAGGAAAGGCTTCAGTGCCATTCTACTCTATGGGGACTTTCCCCATAGGGTGTAATGGTGCCGAATATATTCAGCAGTACCGATTTTTCCCGAACCCCAGTATCTTACTGATATTGGGATTTGGGAATATCCGTTTATACCAATATTTTTTCGGGCTTGGTTTAACACACACACACATATTTTGTGTGTGTGTGTGCGCACCCCTAGTGGTGTGCTCCCCCTCCCTGGCAGTCTTTGAGCAGCGTCTGGACAAACATTCTGCTGATCCTACACTGAGCAAGGGGTTGGACTAGATGGCTTCTATGGTCCCGTGTGATTCTAGGACCCTGTGATCCTATGGTACACAGACCAGCTGGATTTGAGACCAGCAGAACCTTGGAGGCCAACCAGATTTGGGGGGCAGAAGGTTCTGGAACCTGGCGGGAGGTGGTGGGAAAGGAGTCTTCTCCAGAGTGACTGCTGAGCCTACGGAACCCTCTCTCCAGAGAAGCGGGCCTCACTCCTTCCCTGCTGGCACCGAGGAACCGGGTTATAACTTCCCAGCCCCTCTATTGGAGCTCCTCGGTGCTGCCAGCTTGGGCTTCTGCGTGACTCAGGAACTTGCGAACCTTTTCAGCAACTGGATCACCACTGCCTCCCTTGTTTTCTTGTGGCTGCCAGCTACGGAATACACCACGGGGATAGATTCAGGTGGGTCACTGTGTTGGTCTGAAGCGGCGGAGCAGAGTTCGAGTCCAGGGGCAACTTTAAGACCGACAAAGTTTTATCCAAGGTATAAGCTTTTGTGTGCAAAGCACACATCTTCAGATATGGAAACCGGTCACGGTGGTTCAAAGGTGGGATCAGCTGCCTAGGGAGGTGGTGAGCTGCCCTTCACTGACAGCTTGCAAGAAGAGGCTGGACGAATATTTGTCAGGGATGCTCTAGGCTGGTCCTGCATTGGGCAGGGGGTTGGACTGGATGGTCTCTATGGACCCTTCCAGCTATATGATTCTATGATTCTATGTAGAAATGGAAGTTACCAGTCCATACATACAGGCAGAGGGTGAGCAGCAAATTAACCCACAACATATTAAGGTTGTTTGGTCCTTGCATCTGTCAAACAACTTTAATAGGCTGTATGCTAATTTGCTGCTCAACCTTTACCTCTATGTATGGACTGGTAACTTCCATTTCAATGTAGCTAAAGAACTGTACATGCACATGAAAGCTTATACCCTGGATAAAACTTCGTTGGTCTTAAAAGGTGTCGCTGGACACTTGAACCATGGGGACGTTATCCTCACCACGTCCACAAGGTGGCGGCAGCGCTTAAAGAACTTCTTTAGGAGCGTGTTTCAGAATCCAGGGGCACTTGAAGCATTTCAGGCTGGAAGCTGACCAAAGTTTCTGCACGCCGAATGGATTCTCTACCACTGAGCCGCAGCCGCGCCCCAATAAATAAATACACATGAAGCGACTGAATCAGACCCTTGGTCCATTTAGTTCAGTACTGTTTACTCAAATCGATAGTGGCTCTACAGGGTCTCAGGCAGAGGTCTTTCACATTATCTTTTATCTGGTCTTTTAACTGGGGATGCTGGGGACTGAACCTGGGACCTTCTGCGTGCCAAGGACATGCACTGCTACTGAGTTACAGCCCCTCCCTGCATAGAGAAGTAGTAGAGCAGCCAGATAGGCGGTAGCCTAGCCTTCTATCTGACAGGTTAGCTTTCTACCTGCAGGGGTTGGGAGGAGGGAGGTCAGAAAGCATGCAGGCATGTAGTAGTAGTAGTAGTAGTAGTAGTAGTAGTAGTAGTAGAAGAAGAAGAAGAAGATATTAGATTCATACCCGCGCCCTTCACTACCCAAAGGTGTCTCAGAGCGGCTCACAAACTCCTTTCCCTTCCCCTCCCCACAACAGACACCCTGTGAGGTGGGTGGGGCTGAGAGAGCTCTGACACAAACTGCTCTTTTTCAAGGACAGCTCTTTTCAGAACTATGGCTTGCCCAAGGTCATCCAGCCAGGTGCAAGTGGAGGAGCGGGATTATCAAACCCAGTTCTCCCAGATTAGAGTCTGTGCACTTAACCACGACACCAAACTGGCTGACAGCCTTTCAGATATTTAAAGAGAGCCATCATGTCCCCCCTCAGTCTCCTCTTCTCCAGACTAAGGCACCACCTCCCTAGGCAGCTGATTCCACCTGTGGACCACTCTGACCGTGAAAAAGTGTTTCCTAATATCCAGCCGATACCCTTTCTGCAGGTAATTAAACCTGCTGCTTCGGGTCCTCTGCTGCCAACTGGAACAGCTCCTTGCCCTCCTCCAAGTGACAGCCTTTCAGATATTTATAGAGAGCCGTCATGCCCCCCCTCAGTCTCCTCTTCTCCAGACTAAACATCCCCAAGGCCCTCAGCCTTTCTTCGTAGGGCTCGGTCTCCAGACCCCTGATCATCCTCGTCGTTCTCTTCTGCACCCTCTCCATTTTGCCCACGTCCTTTTTGAAGTGAGGCCTCCAGAACTGCGCACAGGACTCCAGGTGTGGCCTGACAAAGGCAGTATACAGAGGGGCCGTGACCTCCTGTGATTTCGATGCTGTGGCCCTTTTAATACAACCCAAGACTGAATTTGCCTTTTTTGCTACCGCATCACACTGACTGCTCATATTCAGTTTACAGTCCACCCTTACCCCAAGATCTCTTTGGCATACACTCCTCCTCAGAAATGTATCCCCCATCCAGTATTGGTGCTTGACATTTTTGTGACCCAGATGTAATACTGTGCTTTTATCTTTGTTGAATCGCATCCTGTTCGCAACTGCCCACTTCTCCAGAGTATTCAGGTCTTGTTGAATTTTAACTCTATCTTCTTGGGTGTTTGCTACTCCTCCCAATTTGGTATCAGCAGCAAATTGAATGAGTAGCCCTTCTACCCCTTCATCCAGATCACTGATAAACCAGAGTGTCTCCTTCTACTCCCAACAGCGGTCCAATTTCCTCTTTTACCTTGCATTTGCTTCTCACATATCTGTAGAAGTTTTTCTTATTGTAGCGAGCCCCCCTGGCCAGACCCAACTCATACCGAGCTTTGGTTTCTCTGATTTTTTTCCACGTGTCAACATCCTTCTTGGGCTGGGGTTTCCAGAACTGAATTCAGGACTCAAGAGGAGAACGCACACCACCAATGGCACTGTTGGCGCTTCTGTGTGTGTTAAGGATGGCTGCCGCTTCTCCAGAAGAGGTCTTATCGCATCCTGGGTGCAGCTGTTAATCTACTCCCTCGTTTACTGGGCGGATCTTTTCAAGAAAACAACTTTGGTACAATCCGTCCCATCCAACTGCCCCCAACAATGGAAAACTCACCAGTTCCCGGTAGAGTGGATTTAGGGTGAACCACAGAGCGACGGCGCACCGCTGACCCTTGGTGACGGCCTTCACGCCATGAGGGTTCTCCCCGCCTGATGAGAAACTGATCATCCGTCCGCACTTTGGCTTGATGGAGGCCTGTCAAATATCAACAACATCGTCCTCGTAATGACACTCAAGTAACAGAGCAGGGTTGGTACTTGGAAGTGAGACCACCAAGGAAGGCTCTGCAGAGGAAGGCCATGGCAAACCACCTCTGCTTCTCACTGGCCTTGAAAGCCCCTTCCTGGGGAAGCTATGCAGGGTCGGTACTTGGAAGGGAGACCACCAAGGAAGGCTCTGCAGAGGAAGGCCATGGCCAACCACCTCTGCTTCTCCCTGGCCTTGAAAGCCCCTTGCTGGGGTCACCATCAGTCGGTTGCGACTTGACATGACAAAACTGGGGGGGGGGTGTCTTCCACCTCTACCATGTCTACCATTTTGTAGCACTTGATCAATGCCTAAACCTGGATTGTCTGCTCCAACTATGAAGCCTCACTGACGCTTTATATATTTTAAAACACTTCTGTATGGTAGGCAGATAGAGGGGAAAATAGTTCAAGGTGGGTAGCCATGTTAGTCTATCTGAAGCAGCAGAAAAGAGCAAGAGTCCCGTAGCGCCCTGAAGACTAATAAAATTCGTGGCAGGGGAGGAGCTTCCCTGAGTCACCACTCACTTCGTCAGATACAGCTAGAATGTGAGTCCACCTGTCCTATATATTGGAAAGCGGAGTGGAAAACTGGAGTTGGAAAAAAATGTCATTCTGTGGATTCGTAAGATGTTATCGACTAAGTGTAATTTCCAGATGAGAACAGTAGATGGCAGGCGAGACTTAAAATTTCACGTTTAGAGTTAATAATTTAGTACTGTGCCAATTCATTTACACTCACGCACAAATACGCACACATTTATTTACAACGTCATGTATTTCAATATAGTAAATAAACAGTGGTTTCTACGATATTCCCAAATCATCTCTACTGCCAATATCCAAGAATGTGTTAATCCCACAGCCAGTGTGGTGGAGTGATCAAAGTTTCAGTCTAGCATCTGGACGACCCAAGTCCCAATCCACACTCCATTCTGGAGCTCGCTGGGTGACCTCAGGCTAGTCACACGCTTTCAGTCTAACCTACCTCACAGGGTTGTTGTGAGGGTAAAATGGAGAAGGGGAGAATATCGTAAACCACTCTGGGTCCCGATGGGGGGGGGAAAGGCGAGACATAAATGAAGTGAATTAATAAACAATATACCTAATTACTGATCATTTGGAACCTTTACAAACAACTCAGTGGAATAAAATGAACCAGCTGGCATTTCAAGCCACAGTTGAAGGTACTCAGTGGCAGTGGCCAATTAAAAAAAAAGTTTAAATAAAGTGCTGCGGTATAAACATATATTTTGTCGAAGGGTTTCACGGCCGGAGCTCATTGGTTGCTGTAGATTTTCCGGGATGTATGGCCGTGGTCTTGGCATTGTAGGACTGGAGTTGTGTGACTGGCATCCTCAGAGCTATAACACAGAAAGATGGAGTACTCTCTGTGTCAAGGTGAGAAGAAGAAAAACGGTAGGCAGGTAATTTATATCTACTCAGGAATGTGGGGTAGGGCTGATTCATTATCTTGTAGGAGTTCCCCAGGCTATGAACATGCTGATGGAGGAGCTTTCCTGAGGAGGTTATTTTGTATACGGATTGTTTCCTGAGGAGGTTCTTTTGCATGTGGATTGGCTGTTGAGGTTCTTATCTTATCCCTCTGAGGATGCCAGTCACAGCTACTGGCGAAATGTCAGGTCCTACAATGCCAAGACCACGGCCACACAGCCTGGAAGATCTACAACAACTAATAAACAGATATTAACACTCCAGAAGAAACGGAAGCGAGCGATACCTTAAAGATGAAAAGGAGGTTTTTTTTATTCTAGCATTACTTTACATGGACTAGAATCCACTTCATCACACGCAAGTTGTGGGGCGACCGGCCACTGGTCTATCTGAAGCAGTGAAGTCCAAGGAACCTCCCAGTTGAAAGCAATATAGCATATACAAAGCACAAAAGTAAACTGGGGAAAACGCTAAACAATTAAACACTCACAAATAATAATCAAATTATGACTTAAAGTGTAATATGTCAAGATCTTATAAAGTAATACCTACACTATTGTAATCCAAATATAGCAAACTCCTGCTTATTACAAAATATCTAAGTGGCAAGTATAAATCCAAAAATATCAAAGATTACCAAAATGTATAATGAACACTCCGGAATGAACTTTGTTTTGTGAATCAACATCTTCAGAAGCCAACTCAGATTTAAACAACAGAATAAATAGAAGGAACCAGGGCTCTTTTTGTAGCAGGAATTTCTTTGCATATTAGGCGACACACCCCTAATGTAGCCAATCCTCCAAGAGCTTACAGAGCTCTTCTTACACTCCAAAGGCACTCCAAAGGGATCTGTCAAGGATGGGCAAGTGGGCGTCAACATGGCAAATGGGGTTCAATGTGGCCAAGTGCAAGGTGATGCACATTGGAGCCAAACATCCTAACTATAAATACACATTGATGGGGTCTGAACTGGCAGAGACTGATCAAGAAAGAGATCTTGGAGTTGTAGTAGATAACTCACTGAAAATGTCGAGACAGTGTGTGATTGCAATAAAGAAGGCCAATGCAATGCTGGGGATTATTAGGAAGGGTATTGAAAACAGATCAGCCAATATCATAATGCCCCTATATAAATCAATGGTGCGACCTCATTTGGAATACTGTGTGCAGTTCTGGTCACCACACCTTGAAAAGGATATTATAGCTTTGGAAAAAGTGCAGAAAAGGGCAACTCGAATGATAAAAGGGTTGGAACACTTTCCCTATGAGGAAAGGTTAAGGCGCTTAGGGCTCTTTAGCTTGGAGAAACGACGACTGAGGGAAGACATGATTGAGGTTTATAGGATTATGCATGGGATAGAGCAGGTAGAGAAAGAGGTAATTTTCTCCATTTCTCACAATACAAGAACTCGTGGGCACTCAATGAAATTGCTGACCGGTCGGGTTAGAACGGATAAAAGGAAGTCCTTCTTCACCCAAAGAGTGATTAACACATGGAATTCACTGCCACAGGAAGTGGTGGCGGCTACAAGCATGGATGGCTTCAAAAGGGAATTAGATAAGCATATGGAGTAGAGGTCCATCAGTGGCTATTAGCCACAAGGTATAGATAGGGGCTCTGAGGCAAGTGATGCTCTGTATTTTTGGTGCCTGGGGGGGCAACAGTGGGAGGGCTTCTAGTGCCCTGGCCCCAGTGCTGGACCTCCTGAGGACACCTGGTGTTTTTGGTCACTGTGTGACACAGAGTATTGGACTGGATGGGCCTTTGACCTGATCCAACATTGGCGTCTATGTTCTTATGTTCTCTTGGAGGATTGGCTACATTAGGGGTGTGTCGCCTAATATGCAAAGGAGTTCCTGCTACAAAAAAAGCCCCAGAAGGAACTAACAACACCTTACATCTAATTTCTGATAAGTGAAAGGAATGAATAACACCTTATGTGATGTATGAAGTTTTACTTCTGAAGAAGTTGATTCATAAAACTAAGTTCATTCCGGAGTCTTCATTACGTATTTTGGTAATCTTTGATATTTTTGCTATTTATACTTGACACTTTGATACTTTGTAATAAGCAGGAGTTTGTTATATTTGGAATGACAATAGTGTAGGTATTACTTTATGAGATATTGACATATTACACTTGAAGTCATAATTTGCGTATTATTTGTGAGTGTTTATTTTCCCAGTTTACTTCTACTTGAAGCAGTGAGCAGTGATGCACAAAAGCTCCTCCCCCGCCACAAATTTTGTTAGTCTTTAAGGTGCTGCTGGACTCTTGCTCTTTTCTATGGATCTACAAGCCCAGGGCCGGCTCGCCCACCAGGCGAACTACGTGCTCGCCTAGGGCGCGCCGGCCCTCAGGGGCGCCAAACTGCACCCTGCCCCCCGCCACCGCCCTAAACGGGTGATTGCTGCCGCCATGGGAAGGGACCAGGGAGGGGAGCATGGCCCTGCAGCAGCTGAGCCCCCCCTCCTGGCGAGAGAGAAAAGAAAGGCGGCAGGGATCGAGGGTCTCTGCCCGCCCGCCCCCCCTCTCTGTGCCCAGCTGAGGCAGCATGGCGACGGCCAGGGGGGACTCGCCGCCGCCATCAGAAGCAGGAAGACATCCGGCCGGGTTGCAGGAGGCGCCGCCGCAGCTCACCTGCCCTCCCCATCCCCCCTGGGGAGGGAGGAGAAGGCGGCAGCAAAAGGGTTTCCAGGCCCCACCGGGAGACTGGCATCTGTGCCTCACCTAGGGCGCAGAAACACCTCGAGCCGGCCCTGTACAAGTCCACATTCTCCAGCAACAGAACTCTGGAACTCTCTCCCTAGGGAGACTTGTCTGCCTCCCTCTATCGGTGTCTCTCGCCAGCAGGGGGAGACCTTTTTGTTTCTTCTGGCATACCCACAATTATGCTTCCTGGCTCGCCTTCCAGTGCAGTCTGTTTTAGTGTTTGTAACTGAATGTTACCCTCAGGGGTTATTTCCCGCGGGAGCCCACAGGAGCGGAGCTCCGGCAGTAAGGAGCCCAGGGGGTGGGCACATGCAACAAGCCCCGCCCCTTGCTCCCGGCAGCCCTCAGTCAGGCCACGAGGAGCAAGAAGCAGCCAGGTAAGTTGCAGAGGTCGCGCCGCAACCACC
>NW_015176473.1:407259-448993 GCF_001447785.1 Gekko japonicus
CCGCGCCCCCCCCCCCCCCCAGTAGCTAGCAATCCAAAACAGTCCAGTGGAGCCTGAGCGGTGGGTGTTGCCTTCTGACACACTTCCGGTGATGTCAGGGGGTGTGGCATATGCAAACGAGTCATGCTAATGAGTTATGCTAATGAGCTCCTGCACCTCTTTTTCTACGAAATGACTCCTGGTTACCCTTTTAACTATATTGTTTAATTCTTTAAACGTTTTAATGTTTTTATGTTGGCTGCCTTGCGGACCCTGACTGGGTGGAAAGGCGGCATAAGAATGTTTTAAATAAATAAACCCCCAAGAAAATATTTTTCTCCTATCCCCCCTCCCAAGGACGTAAAAAAATTCTGATAGGAAAATTGGGAAATTTGGAGAAGCAATGAAAAAACAAAAAAACCCCCTATGAAATATTTGTTTCCTTTTAAATGGTTGAAATGTGTTTTAAGAAATAGTTTTGCTCATAGCATGGAAATCGGGGAACTTTTTCCCCAAGTCCGATGGGAATTTTGGGGCACACCGAAAGAATGCCTTGGGAATTTTTGAAATCATTTTCGGAACGAGTAAAATACTTGGTAAGACAGGTTTCTGATCGCTTGAAAAGGACAACATTCCGTTTTCCCTAAAAAAAAAAATAATAGGAATTTTTCAAAAATTCCTCCCTTCATGAAAACCCCTGCTTCTCCCTGGAACTCTCTCCTTCCGTTCCACAATCTTTCAATGACTTCTGGGTTCTCTTCTGGCACCTGGACTCGGTGGGAAATTATCCACTGGACCCCCCACAGAGGCCACTGTGTGATTGGGCTGATGGCCCGATCCAGCTGGGCTGCTTGGATGCTCTAACTAACCCAGTCAAGAAAGGTCTTTGCTCACCGTCACAGTCTTGGCATCCATTTCTGTAAAGATGAATTCTCCCCCTTCAAAATCGCCGTTCATGTAGAGAAGAGCACTAGAAACAGAGGGAGAGGGAATGTCACAGGCCTGGCAGCAGCCCAATCCATTGCACGTTTACTCTGAAGTAACTCCCACTCTCGTCAACGGGACTCGGTCCCACGTGGTCACACAGGAAGCTTTACACTGAATTGTCTACTCAGACTGGCAGCAGCTCTCCAGGGTCTCAGGCAGAGAAAGGTCTTTCACAACACCTCCTGCCTGGTCCTTTTTAACTGCAGATGCTGGGGATTGAACCTGGAACCTTCTGCAGGCCAAGCAGAGGCTCTACCACTGAGACACAGCCCCTCCCAATTATTTATTTCTTTATTAATCCCATCTGTACCCCGCCCTCTTTGCAAAGCAGGCTCAGGGCGGCTCACAGTCGCTGCATAGATAACAATTAAATTTTTAAAAGGGAATCTTTTTTTGCCTTAAATTTTGTTCAATAATGAAAACCTTGTCCTCTATTCATAAAAAATTAATAATAAATAAATAAATAACAATTAAAACAACATAAAATCATCTAAAAACAATTCAAGTCATAGCTAATACAAATTCATGAAGTGCAGGTGATGGTTAATTGGTTGTTTGAGATGGCTGACTTTCAGAGTGTACACAGAGGTCTCACAGTCATTCTGCTCATGATCTTCCTGCAGCGCAGGCTGGATGTCAAAACCAAGGGCCAGGGCTCTATAGTGGTGGCAGCTCCCTAGCTGAAAGCCTGGCGGAAGAGCTCCGTCTCGCAGGCCCTGCGGAACTGCAAGAGATCCCGCAGGGCCCTGATCTCCTCCGGGAGCTTGTTCCACCAGTATGGAATGACTTGCAGTCGGAGACTAGGAAACCTTTGGCTAAAAACTGGTCTCTGCCATGCTGTTATTTGGTGGCCTTTGACAATGCACTCCCCAGCCCTTTATCCCCACTTATTCACGGGATAGAGGGAAATAACACTAGAGCTGCTCTTGGAGGAGTGACAGGAAGGTTGCAGGGGAACAGGAGCAGCTTTGTGTCTCCCCCCCCCCAGCTTGCCAGGCTGTACCTGTAGTCGCGGAAGGTGTACGCGGGGGGCTCCTTCCAACACTCATTGGCTTCGGGGTCCAGGAGGCAGTTGTCCGCGTGGATGGGGTGGCTGAGGTCATTCCGTTTGCCCTGCTGGCCTGCCGGAAACGGGGAAAGGATTTCTTTAACTCTTGCCACGGAGCTCGTGCACCGACCCAGATGACCCAGGCTAGTCCGACCTCATCAGATCTCGGAAGCTAAGTAGAGTTGGCCCTCGCTGGTCCTCGGGTGGGAGACCACCCAGGAAGAAGTCCAGGGTCCGGCCACGGAGGCAGGCAATGGCAAACCCCCTCTGAACATCTCTTGCCTGGAGAGCTCTACGGGGGGTCACCGTGAGTCGGCTGTGACTTGACGGTGCATTCCACCACCATGGAGCTCCTCCCACCTCTCAGACTGGCACCAGCTCTCTAGGGTCCCAGGCAGAGAAAGGTCTTCCACATCACCTACTCCCTGGTCCTGTCAACTGGAGATGTTGCTGGGGATTGAACCTAGGACCTCCTGCATGCCAGGCGGATGCTCTGCCACTGAGCCACAGCCCCTCTTTACAACTCTCCAGGGTCTCAGGTGGAGATCTTCCACATCACCTCCTGCCTGGTCCTTTTTAACTGGAGATGCCGGGGATTGAACCTGGGACCTCCTGCATGCCAAGCGGATGCTCTACCACTGAGCCACAGCCCCACTTTACAGCTCTCCAGGGTCTCAGGTGGAGGTCTTTCACATCACCTACTGCCTGGTCCTTTTAACTGAAGATGCCGGGGATTGAACCTGGGACCTCCTGCATGCCAAGCGGATGCTCTACCACTGAGCCACAGCCCCTCTTTACAGCTCTCCAGGGTCTCAGGTGGAGGTCTTTCACATCACCTACTGCCTGATCCTTTTAACTGGAGATGCCGGGGATTGAATCTGGGACCTCCTGCATACCAGGCAGAGGCTCTTCCACTGAGCCACAGTCCACACTTTCGCCCTGATTTACCTGGTAGGGCAGTTCGACACACCAGATGCGTGTAGGAGAAGTAGAGGGTGGAATTAAGCATAAAGTAGGACTCCACGATCTTGCGGGCTTTCTCGCTGACATCATAGAAGAGGCGGGCGCTCTTCAGAGGGACACGCCCCTCGTATCCAAACTGTAGGTAAGCAAAATGGTTAAGCGTCAATATAAAATAAGTGTCAATGTGGCCAGATATGTGGATACTTAAATCCAGAGACTGGGGCCATGAACGGAAAAGGCAGATCTTTCTACAATTGGGGTGGGGAACAGGTTTTCAGAAAAACCTGAAATCGTAAAAAAAGAAAGCGTTGAGGGTTAAAGAACCCCCATACTTTAAGCTCTAATTTTAAGGAAAACCTTTATAAGAGGATGTATCATTGGTATATGTCTCCAGAGAAATTGTCTAGAGTGTACTAAGGTACTTCCAGTTTATGTTGGAAATGTAATCATCATGAAAGACATTTAATCACGTGTGATGGACTTGTAAGAAAGCCAAAAAAAACCTGGACATAAATACAAATATTAATACAAAAGATTTTAAAGACCAGTGTTCCCTCTAGGCTGAGTTAGTGTGAGCTAGCTCACAGTTTTTTAGCCTCCGGCTTACACATTTTTGTCTTAGCTCAGGAAGGAGGGCTCCAGAGCAAACGAATGTATGCAGCAGCCAAATCGCTCACTCATAACCTTAATGCCAGTAGCTCACAAGACTCCACAGCTTAGAGGGAGCACTGTTAAAGACTAATATTCAGCTGAAACAAGAGTCCCTTTTGTTAGGACTAATGGACAACCCGTTCAAAAGAAGTCATGGAACTTTATTTCTATATATGACTACGGCAGCAAGAATACTATACGCGCAGAAACAGAAGTGTCTGCCAATACCTACAATAGAAGAATGTTTGGAGAAGATGTTGGAGCCTGCAGCAGTGGCTAAACTTACTGTGTTCGTTAGGGAAAAGACAATTAGTTTGTTTATTACAGATTGGAAACCTCTTAGAGACTTTTTTGCAGGGGAAAAACAATAATATGGGGGTTGCCAAGAGGAAGGAAAAGAGTGTGGAGAGGGAGATATAGGGAAAAGGGAGGTGCCCCCTGCAAGTCTGTCACGGATCAGGTGGGGTGTCACCTGACGCTGCCACCACTCTGGACTTAGGATCCCTTGAGAAGGCCCAGAGCACCCTCCCAAGACCTCAGACCTCCCTTTTGGCCAAATAAGGCAGAGTACAAGGAAATGGTTTATTTTATAGGAGGTCAAAACAAACAAGGTGCAGGAATAATAACAGTAAGTGGGTGAAAAGAAAAGAAATCAAATGCCCTAGATATATACTGTCCCTAGCTCACTATCTGACGTGGCCTCAGACTACTCACCCTTCCCTCAGGATGAGGGTTTCTTCCCCACAGCAGCCTCTCTTCTGGCTCTGTTCCCTGGGAAGAAGAACAGCTTCTCCTCTTGCACCAGTTCTTTTATTCCCCAGCCCTCTTCTTCCCTATTGGTCAAAATTGGCACCAAAACTTCCCAAGGCCTTCTGGGGTTTGTAGGCCCAGCATCTCCTACTGCTAGCCAGGCTCCCTGGGCCTAGTAGGCCTCTGGTGGCACTGCCCAGATCATGACAAAGTCCTTGTGGGTTCTCACCAAGCAACTGGGCCAGTGGTAGGCACAGTAGAACTAGCCCTGGGCTGGCAGATGGCACCACGCAACAGGCCCACAGTTTCCCCTGGAGAGAAAGCCGAAGATAGGGGGGGGCAGATATGTAGGTTGGCTGGTAGGTGGGAAGGATAGAAGAAAGCAGAGAAAGGGGTGAGGCCATGGGGGCTTTCAGGAAAGGGAAAGAAGAAACAGTGGGCGAGGGGAAAATGAGACGCCCCCCCATGTGTCCTTGTGAGCTCCCCCACCCATTACTATTATTGGTTATGTCAAGACATTAATCCAAATAGAAACCTGATTTCGGAAGACACCTTAAAAAAACAATGTACAAGCATGACCTGGTGGGAGAAAACACAACTACTATCGAGATGGTCAATAGACAGGAAAGATGGGTTTTACGAAAACCAGACGGAATTAGATAAGATACAAGAAAGGGGACCCGCGATACTCGTGCGGGGGGGGGGGAAAGAGCTCCAGGCAGAGCAGGAGGAAGCAGCAGCAGCAACAGGTAAGCCTCCCCCCCCATCCCCAGACACTGGTAGCGCGGCCTAAGCGGCTGCCAGCCACTGATCCTACGGCGAGGCCCAAGTGGCTTCCAGACGCCAGGCCTCGCCGATCTTCTCCTCCCTCCCCCCCGTTCCTGTGGCGAGGCCTGAGCGGCTTCCAACCGCCAGCCCGCTCAGAGTTCCCAGAGTGTTCCCTGCGCATGCGCAGGGAAGGCTCTTTTACTTTTGGGAGAATTTAAATATCCCCTCTATATTTTTTCTACTTTTTAGATTTTTGTGCACACCTGGGGACGGCCCCAAGTGTGCAGGAAAATGCTCTAGGCTGACCCTGCATTGAGCAGGGGGTTGGATTAGATGGCCTGTAGGGCCCCTCCCGACTCTACGATTCTATCTCTGCTTCTTCTCGCTTTGTGATTACTAACGAGCGTGTTTTTAAGCTTCACTCTTTTTTTTTTTTAATGTTCCGAACTAGGCAGCCAATGGATATTTCCCAGGAATGAACCACCAAAGTTGTACTGCAAAACTCGCACCTTGAGAGCCTTGAGAACGGTGGCCCCTTCGAAGCGCTCGTTGGGGGTGTGAGGCGAGGTCTTCCCTCTGTACCCGTCGCCAGCCAGTATGATGCCCTGAAACAGAAGGAAGGTGGGACAGAGGTGAGTAGGTTGTCAGGGCCTCTCTCTCTCTCTCTCTCTCTCTCTCTCTCTCTCTCTCTCTCTCTCTCTCACACACACACACACACACACACACACACACACACACACACACACATGAATGCACATGAAGCTGCCTTCTACTGAATCAGACCCTTGGGTCAGGGTCCTTAGTCAGGTTACGCAACACAGGGCTTCATGAGAACTGTTTATTGGTAAATCCAGTACTAGAGACACGTGTACCGCTTGTGTCAGGAATGGCCGCCAATACTAGGGCCTCTGACTTATACTAGAATCAAACCTCCCCCCTGTAAGCATGAGCCAATGGATACATCTCGTGCATGGGGGCAAAGCAAAAAGCCGTTAACTTTCCCAGCTGAGTAAAACTGCAGCTGGAGCATCTACAAGGTTAAGCATAAGATAGAAAACAGTTGGTGAGGCAGGGAGAGCTGAGACAGAAAACAGGAGGGGCACCCCTCCACATTCCAGACCTATGACAGGGCTACCTGACATCTTGGTCCATCGAGGTCAGTATCGTCTACTCAGACCGGCAGCGACTCTCCAGGTTCTCAGGTACAGAGGTGTACAGAAATATTGATCTCTAAATGTCTCCTGCATTCTCCTGTTCTGTCTTTTGGTAACAGGCTGTGTCTTATTTCCTGTTACAAGCCAAATGGTAGGCCCTATGGCCTCAGTCGCATGCCATAAACCCACATTCTTCACACTTCCATGCTGGAAGCTAGGCCTACATGCAGAAGCTCACGTAGCCGATGGAGAAGCTGGAGTTGGGGGCCATGTGACTGCAGGCGTGGTTTCCAAACTTCCAGCCTATCCCCACTTGTACCCATGACAACCAAAAAATTGGCAACACACCCTGCTACTCCTGATTGGCTGATGGCCACAGCTAGTCATGATTAGATTGGGGTTTAATTGTCTGGTCCCTTAGGAGAGGGACTCTTTCTGTCCCTTGCTTTTGTTCTGCTCTTGCTTCTGTTGTTGCCTGTTTGTTAAGCACCTGGACATGTGCTCTCTGGAAGAGACAAAGGACTGCTTTGTGCCTTAGAGCACATGGAGGGCAAAGATGGGATTGTTCCTAAAAATCCCTTGGCACCTAACTGGACTGTATCCTGGACACTTTTGGAACATGGACACTGTACTGGTAATTATGCATATCTCTAATGTGTAGTTAAGGCAAACTGTCTTAGGTTTCTTATTTTGTGATCTCTTGGTCTAATTGCAATACTCTGTGCTGAATAAAATATTATTCTTGTTTCTAAATGGTCTTTGATGTTGTAACTGGGATTCCAAGTCTATTTCCTGTGCCTACCTGGCCACATGCTACCATTGAGCATTAAGTGTGCATCTCTGGGAATGAGGTGCTAATGTGTTAAGCCCTAGATGCCAGCTGAGAGATCTGAATCTCTGCTCTGAGCTGGAGGGGATTATAGAATACTGAGAGATTCTGGTGGCTTATTGTTCTGAAATCCAGAGAGGGTAGCCTACCTCTCAGGGTTGTTGTTAATGTATTGAAAAGTATAGGATTCCCCTCTCATCCCTGGACAGGCTTGAGGGGCAGAAATCTATACAAGAGGTCTTTCCCATCCCCTACCACCTGATTCTTTTACCTGGAGATGCCAGGGTTTGAACACCTGAAGCTGCCTTCTACTGGTTTTTTGAATGTAATGTTCCTTTTGTACTACTTGTTTTGGACATATGGAAATGCATAACTATTAGTTATTGTATTGATTGAAAAACTATATATATAAGTCATGATTGTCTACTCAGACCGGCAATGTCTCTCCGGGGTGTCTGCCACATTGCTACTACCTGATCTTTTAACCCAAAGAAACTAAAGTGACCAAATGGAGGCTACTGTACTTTAGTCACATCAAGAGAATACGAGAGTCGCTGGAAAAGACAATCAGGCTAGGAAGGACCGGAGGCAGCCGGAAAAGAGGAAGACCCAACAGGAGATGGACGAACTCCGTCAAGGAAGCCACAAAGGCCCTCCGCTTGCAAAAGCTAAGCCAGGCTGTTCCTGACAAGGACATTTTGGAGGTCGTTAATTTCATAGGGTGGCCATAGGTCGGAAGTGACGTGATGATGGCATATAACACTGTCATAATCTGGGGCTGTGCAAAGAAAGGCCTAGCAGGCCCAGGGAGCCTGAGTAGCAGTGGGAGGAGGCCAGGCCTACAACTCCCAGAAGCCCCTGAGAGGTTCTGGCACCAATTGTAGCCAATCACAGAGAAAGGGGACATAATAAAAGACCTGGTACAGAAGAAGAGCTGGTTCTTTCTTCCAAGAGAGCAGGGCCAGAGGGAAGGCTGCTGCAGGGAAGAGACCCTCACCCCGAGAGGAAGGGTGCGCAGACTCAGGCCCATCTGAGGCAGTGGACTAGGGACTGGGAGTCTAGGCGCATTAGGGGGCATTTGGTTTCTTTTCCCTTCACCCCCTTATTACTATTGTTCTTGCACCTTGTTTCTTTCCCATATTGGGCTGACCCCCCTGCAAAAATAAACCTTTTATTTGTTGTTTACTCTGCCTGGTCCTCACGCCTATTATTTGGCCAAATAAGGGAGGTCTGAAGGCCTTGGGAGGGTGCTCTGGGCCTTCTCAAGGGATCCTAGAACCAGAGTGGTGGCAGCGTCAGGTGACACCCCACCTGAGTCATGACAAACACACACAGAGAGAATCAATGAATGGAATCTAGCAACTGAGAGAACATACGTAGGGACCCATGGAAGCATTATTTTGGGGTGGACATATACATAGCCAGGTACACCCCCCTCCTCAATAGGTGGCCCCCAGTGACTTCAGGGAGATCAAGGCAGGAATTATAGGCGCCAAGAGGCCTCTCAGAGTCTGTGTTCATCTTTACAAAATTCACAGGAGTCGGACTGCCGGCTACTTACACTGGCAATCCGTTGCAACTCCTGGCATTCCTTCTCCGAGATCACGTTGTCCAGCAGCACCCGCTGGGTTCCATTCAGCTGCTCAGAGTTATAGACAAATGTCACATCGCTGTACAGGAGGGGACCCCCTAGAGAGAGAGTGGGGGGAAAAACAGAAGAACCTTTGTAAGGTCTTCCTGGCAGCACCTCACACAGGGACCGTGGATGGATGCCACATCTCCCAGGATGGTTTCAGTGGAGGCAGGCAGTACCTGCACCAGAGTGGCTGGTGTTCCCGATTAGACCACAGGGGGCAGGAAGTGGCACTTGAAAGGAACATGTGCCACTTGACCAGGGTGGGGGGTGGGGAGTTAGGATGTCTCTTGAGAGGCAGAGGCCAAGAGCGGCTGAAGCCAAGAGCAGCTGACATCTTGCAGCTCCAAAAATAACAGCCAACAAAGCAATACTCCGGGCCAGTCCAGAGTTCTGTAAAATGTCTAGTCTATGGGAAGAGCTCCAAGCAGAACACAGGTACTTACAGAGCATCAACTGCATAGGCAATGACTGAAGCAAAGAGGAGGAAAAATAAGAGGTTGTATTCATACCCCGCCCTTCACTTGGAGTCCCATTGTTACTTACAATCTCCTTTCCCTCCCCCTCCCCACAACAGACACCCTATGAGGCAGGTGGGGCTGAGAGAGCTCTTCCGCGAGGACTGCTCTTGAGAGAACAGCTCCAAGAGAACTTGTGACTGACCCCAGGTCACACCAGCAGTGGCATGTGGGGGAGTGGGGAATCAAACCCAGTTCTCCCAGATTAAAGTCCACGCTCCTAACCACTACACCAAACAAGCATGACTGCATGATGCTAAACTTCCATAGAAACTGACCCCAGGTCACACCAGCAGCGGCATGTGGGGGAGTGGGGAATCAAACCCAGTTCTCCCAGATTAAAGTCCACGCTCCTAACCACTACACCAAACAAGCATGACTGCATGATGCTAACCTTCCATAGAAACACACCATTCATCCATCCTAAGCCCAGCATAGGCTGCTGAGATCCTTTTGACAGGAGATACTCTACCAGCCAAGGTGGTGGGTAGCGGGGAGTGCAGTCCAGTTGCAGCCGACTTATGGTATTCCCATAGGACAAAACAGATCAAGATGGGTAGCTGTGTTAGTCTGCCTATAGCAGTAGGAAAGAGCAAGAGTCCAGTGGCACCTTTAAGACTAACACAGTTTTATTCAAGGCATAAGCTTTCGTGTGCAAAGTACACTTCTTCAGAGTTTTGAAGAATCTCCGCAGGGCCTGTAAGACGGAGCTCTTCCACCAGGCTTTCGATTAGGAGCCTCCTTAAACACCGAGGAGTGACCCCGTCCCCGTCTGCCTATAGCAGTAGGAAAGAGCAAGAGTCCAGTGGCACCTTTAAGACTAACACAGTTTTATTCAAGGCATAAGCTTTCGTGTGCAAAGTACACTTCTTCAGAGTTTTGAAGAATCTCCGCAGGGCCTGTAAGACGGAGCTCTTCCACCAGGCTTTCGATTAGGAGCCTCCTTAAACACCGAGGAGTGACCCCGTCCCCTGGCTTGACCACCTTCAGCCTGTCTCGCCGCAGAAGTCAGTCGATGAAACTGAGCCGGTGTGAGAATACCATCAGGACTATCACCTCAGTCGTGGTACGGTTTAATCTCTTGTTTAATACTTCGTTTAATACCTCGTGGGCACTCCATGAAATTGCTGAGCGGTCGGGTTACAACGGATAAAAGGAAGTCCTTCTTCACCCAAAGAATGATTCACACATGGAATTCACTGCCACAGGAGGGGGCGGCGGCTACAAGCATGGACGGCTTCAAGAGGGAATTAGATAAGCATATGCAGCAGAGGTCCATCAGTGGCTATTAGCCGCAAGGTATAGATAGGGACTCTGGGGCAAGGGATGATCTGTCTTCTTGGTGCTTGGGGGCGGGGGTCAACAGTGGGAGGGGCTTCTAGTGTCCTGGCCCCACTGCTGGACCTCCTGATGGCACCTGGTATTTCTGGCCACTGTGTGACACAAGAGTGTTGGACTGGATGGGCCTTTGGCCTGATCCAACATTGGCATCTCTTATGTTCTATGTTCTTAATCTAGGAATCTCTGCTCCGGCACTTTAATTGTTTCTGGCACTTTAGGAAAATGGATAATTAACTGTTTATGGATGTTTTATGGATGTTTTTAAACTGTATTTTCACATATGCATTTTAAGTAAGCTGCCCTGAGTGAACCAATAAATAAATAAATAAATAAATATGAAGTGTGGTGTGCCCATGAAAGCTTATACCTCGAATAAAGCTTTGCTGCTCTTAAAGGTGCCCCACTGGGCCCCAACTTTGTTCTGCTGCTTCGGACCAACACGCCGACCCCACCAGAATCCAACTTCATGCCAAAAAAGTGGAGAACAGACTTGGGAAAGGGTTGAAGACACAGAGGGCCACAGTGCTGGGAGAGGGGGGGTAGGTGGAGGTGGGCTCAACTCTCTGGTCAGAGCAGGGCTGGCGTCAGCATAATCAGGGCTTCTGGTGGGGCCCGCTGCCCCTGGCCAGGTACCCACCCTGCTGCCCGCTTGCCCTCCCCCCACCCACTCGTTCACAAGCCCCCTGCCACCCGTTTTCCCAGCCGTAAGGGCTGCCCAGGAACTCCAGGGAGGATGGCATGTGGCTGGTACAGGCATCTGAGTGCAGATGTGTTACGTATTGGGACTGAATCACCCCTAATTGAATCACCCCAGAGACTGGCTGAGCTTGGAGCACCAGAACAATAGCCGACCAGGATTCTGGAATAAACCAATCAAGGAGTAACGCTTTGTCAAAAGCCTATCACGGGAAGTGGGTGTGTGTGAGGTGTGGTGTTTGCATGCATATAAGCAAGACTCTGGCCCTGCTAGGGTCGTCTTACGAGTTAAGCTGAAATCACTAATAAACTGTGAGCTGATCACTATACGTGTCTCGAACCCAGCATATCTCAAGATGACAAGAGGGTTTGGGAGGGTGTAGAAGGGAAGGGTGTGGAGACATGTGGGTCAGCAGGCAGGAAGGGGGCTGGGGGTAGGCAGAGGAGAGGAGGGCCCCCCCGGCACTCTCTGCCCCCAAATTTAGAGCCAGCCCTGCATCAGAGATTCAGGGACTGCCGTCTTCCCTCTGACATCTCAGAAACCAGAGGGGCCGCGTGCCAAAAAGCTCCTCTTGATATTCTGCAGGGAGCTCATCGAGCGCACTAATGGGCTTTTCTGCAGCCCGGCCAACGTAAACCATCCACAGCTGCATGTTTCCATTATATGCTGAGTTTTGTGAGAGAAAAAGCCTTTCTGGACGCGGACAAGGAACGTTGCGTTGCCTGAAATAACCATCGACATCGCTGAGGGTCACCATAATAGGGTCGCCGGCTCTGGTCAGGGAATACCTGGAGATTTGGGGGGGGGGTGGAGCCAGAGGAGGCAGGCGTTTGGGGAGGGGAGAGTCTCCCTGTGCCTTCCCCGGCCTGTCTAAGGGCCGGCTTGCCCGGGCTTCCCACAGCCGCGGGGTGCCCCGGCAAGCCAAGGGAAGCCATGGGGTGTGGCCTAATATGCTAATCAGCTGCAATGTCAGGGATGTGACCTGATATGCTAATGGGTTTCCGCTGTTGGGTGTGGCCTATTATGCTAATGAGTTCCTGCTGGGCTTTTTCTACCAAAAAAAGCCCTGACGAGCACCAACACATGCACAACATCCGAACTGCTAACAACTGAACAGTTAAGGCCCTCACGTTGAGAGCAAGAAGAACAGCTAATTGTTGGCAGGTCATGCCAGTAAGACATCAGGCTTGGTGATCTTAGTGATCTAGACTGTCAGTAATGGCAGCCACTGTAACTAGCTCAGACCGGTTCTGGCAAGAGCTATATTGCTTGGCAAGATTGAGTCAGCAGAGACTGCTGATTGGCTATTGGATGTATATATTCGTACATATGCTGTATAACTGTTCCCTTCACCTGAATGACTTGTCTGGCGAAGCACTCTGTCGGTGTATACCAGATTAATAAAGAAGAAGAAGAGATTGGATTTATACCCCGCCCTTCACTACCCGAAGGAGTCTCAGAGCGGCTTACAAACTCCTTCCCCTTCCCCTCCCTACAACAGACACCCTGTTAGGTCGGTGGGGCTGAGAGAGCTCTGACAGAAACGGCTCTTTTTCAAGGAAAGTTCTTGTCAGAACTACAGCTTGCCCAAGGTCATCCAGCAGGTGCAAGTGGAAGAAGAAGAAGAAGATTGGATTTATACCCTGCCCTTCACTACCCGAAGGAGTCTCAGAGCGGCTTACAAACTCCTTCCCTTTCCCCTCCCCACAACAGACACCCTGTGAGGTTGGTGGGGCTGAGAGAGCTCTGACAGAAACTGCTCTTTTTCCAGGAAAGTTCTTATCAGAACTACGGCTTGCCCAAGGTCATCCAGCAGGTGCAAGTGGAAGAAGAAGAAGAGGAGATTGGATTTATACCCTGCCCTTCACTACCCGAAGGAATCTCAGAGCGGCTTACAAACTCCTTCCCCTTCCCCTCCCCACAACAGACACCCTGTGAGGTTGGTGGGGCTGAGAGAGCTCTGACAGAAACTGCTCTTTTTCAAGGAAAGTTCTTATCAGAACTACGGCTTGCCCAAGGTCATCCAGCAGGTGCAAGTGGAAGAAGAAGAAGAGGAGATTGGATTTATACCCTGCCCTTCACTACCCGAAGGAGTCTCAGAGCGGCTCACAAACTCCTTCCCCTTCCCCTCCCCACAACAGACACCCTGTGAGGTCGGTGGGGCTGAGAGAGCTCTGACAGAAACTGCTCTTTTTCAAAGACAGCTCTTATCAGAACTATGGCTTGCCCAAGGTCATCCAGCAGGTGCAAGTGGAGGAGTGGGGAATCAAACCCGGTTCACCCAGATTAGAGTCCGTGCTCCTAACCACTACACCAAACTGGCTCTTACTATAAATATGAATATTGTAAATAAACTGTATATAGTTAGCTCTAGACAGTGTGGTCTGTCTTGCTTTCTATTGCGGGCACTTTACCTGTACTGAGCTAAGGCAGCAGAGGTTCCCTGCACAACACTAATGATAGTGGTATGGCCACCGTGTACTATCTACTATCTAACATGCCGCCACCTAACATGCCGCCGTCTACATGCAACAGCACTTTGTCTTACAAATCTGTTTGTTTGTCTGAATTTCAGATGATCGCTCTGTGGATGCATCTACGTTTTATTGTATTTATCCTGTTGCATTTCAACTTGTTCTAAGCTGCCCCTGAGCCTGCCCATGTGGGGAGGGCGGAATATAAATCCAAAATATAAATATAAATAAAACCTCCAATCGTGGTAGACAACAACTGGCCAGCATGGGGAAGAAGCCCAGGGGTGTGTTTTCCCAACTGGCGTGGGCCTGCCTTTGGAGTTCAGGTGGGGGGATCTCCACGTGCAGCCCAGTGAACCAGCCACGTGCCGCAAAAAACACTGTGAGCGTGATGCCCCTTCTCTCTTTCGTACTAGTCCGGATCGAGGCTGCTGCGTTTTTCTCAGGCCGATCAGGAGGAACGGTTGCCGTCCCCCGGACAGCGACAAAAATACATCTGATGGAGCCCACAGTCAGGCCTTTGGAAACGCTCGGCCTCCAGTCGCAAAGCAAACCAGATGGGAAGGATGCAGAGTGGCTTTAAATCATGGGAAACTGAGCTCCCCTTGCAGAGTTGTGAGGGGGAAGAAGGGGGGGGGATGGCATCTGGAACTTGCGGCTCTCTGGAACCTTTCCGGGGAAATCGCTTTGGCTTTCCTTGTCGACCGCAGCACGATTTCTGCCTGAAGTCAGCAGAAGACGGAATCCTCGTCCCAGTCACCAGTTCTACCTGCAATGAAGTGTTCTGTTTCCTGGTAGCTGTGGGGGGGGCATGAGTGGGAAGCCCCCTTCAAAACTATTCCGTTGCTTCTACAACTGACTCCGTAGAAACCCACAAAAGTTCAAGAACAGCAGGATTCGCCAGGGGCCATCAGGAGGTCCCCCGGTGGGGCCAGAACTTCAGGAGCCCTCCCTTGGTTGCCCCCCAAGCACCAAGAATGCCGAGCATCACTGCCACAGACATAAGAGAAACCATGATGGATCAGGCCAGCGGCCCCTCCAGTCCAACACTCTGTGTCACACAGTGGCTAAAACCCAGGGGCCATCAGGAGGTCCAACAGTGGGGCCAGAACTTCAAGAGTCCTCCCTTGGTTGCCCCCCAAGCACCAAGAATGCTGAGCATCACTGCCACAGACATAAGAGAAACCATGATGGATCAGGCCAGCGGCCCCTCCAGTCCAACACTCTGTGTCACACAGTGGCTAAAACCCAGGGGCCATCAGGAGGTCCAACAGTGGGGCCAGAACTTCAAGAGTCCTCCCTTGGTTGCCCCCCAAGCACCAAGAATGCTGAGCATCACTGCCACAGACATAAGAGAAACCATGATGGATCAGGCCAGCGGCCCCTCCAGTCCAACACTCTGTGTCACACAGTGGCTAAAACCCAGGGGCCATCAGGAGGTCCAACAGTGGGGCCAGAACTTCAAGAGTCCTCCCTTGGTTGCCCCCCAAGCACCAAGAATGCTGAGCATCACTGCCACAGACATAAGAGAAACCATGATGGATCAGGCCAGCGGCCCCTCCAGTCCAACACTCTGTGTCACACAGTGGCTAAAACCCAGGGGCCATCAGGAGGTCCAACAGTGGGGCCAGAACTTCAAGAGTCCTCCCTTGGTTGCCCCCCAAGCACCAAGAATGCTGAGCATCACTGCCACAGACATAAGAGAAACCATGATGGATCAGGCCAGCGGCCCCTCCAGTCCAACACTCTGTGTCACACAGTGGCTAAAACCCAGGGGCCATCAGGAGGTCCAACAGTGGGGCCAGAACTTCAAGAGTCCTCCCTTGGTTGCCCCCCAAGCACCAAGAATGCTGAGCATCACTGCCACAGACATAAGAGAAACCATGATGGATCAGACCAGCGGCCCCTCCAGTCCAACACTCTGTGTCCACAGTGGCCAAAACCCAGGGCCCATCAGGAGGTCCACCAGCGGGGCCAAAACTCCAGCATCTCCACATTCAGTCCACTGTGTGAGACAGGATGCTGGACTAGACAGACCACTGGTCTGATCCACAGGGCTCCAGATGCTGGAGACAACCAGTCATGGAGGGCTGGCTTCCTAGAAGCACGTGGCTGGTCCATGTGGGAAATGGGATGTTGGACTTGGTAGTCTTTTGGTCTGATCCAGCAGGGCCCTTCTGCTAGTTCTACTTGGAAAGGTACAGGTGCCCAGCATGGAATTACCCTGAATGCTTTTCTTCATGGTGTTTCTATTTATTTCACTTCTACCCCACCTTTTTACCCAAAGGGGGCCCAAAGTGGCTGATGTCATTCTCCCCTCCTCCATTTTATCCTCACAACAACCCTGTGAGGTAGGTTAGGCTGAGAGTGTGACTGGCCCAAGGTCACCCAGCGAGCTTCCAGGGAAGAGTGGGGATTCGAACCCAGGTCAAATCTAATACCCTAACCATTACATCACAGAGGTACTGCTATGCTTACTCTTGTGGCTTTAAGAATTTTTTGCATGCAAAATGTCTGGGCACAGAACCCGCTCACGGGTGGAATCTTGTGCTTTGGCTGCAGCCTGGCCAATCTTCTTCTTCTTTTTAAATTATCTTTGTAACGTGCGAACAATAAGGGGGGGGGAGTAATATTTCTTTTAACTATTTTGAACAATCTGACCCATGTCTTGGTGAAAGTGGGATTTGTCTGCAAATCTGCAGGCTTCTCTGCAATTTGCACAGATTTAAATAATCTTCTGATATGCCTGAACATCAGGTCTACAGTGTACTTCTCAGTACTATATTTGGAGAAGTTGGAGGAGTTTCTATGAACCCATGTGGAAGAAGAAGAAAAAGACGTTCCGCAGGGCCTGCGAGACGGAGCTCTTCCGCCAGGCTTTCAGCTAGGGAGCCACCACCATTATAGAGCCCTGGCCCTTGGTTCCGACACCTAGCCTGTGCCGCAGGAAGATCAGGAGCAGAATGACACCTAGACCTCTGAAAGTACACCATGAGAGTCAGACATCTGGAATAACTAAATCACCATCGCCAGCATTTTATTAATTTGTATTGGCTATATGTTTTGTACTAGCTATAAGGGAATTGTTTTTAGATGATACTACGTCTTTTAATTGTATTTATGATTTGATTGTTAGCCGCCCTGAGCCCACAAATGAGCGGGATACAAATGAGATTAATAAATAAATAGAAGAAGAAGAGAAGGAGGAGGAGGAGGAAGAGATTGGATTTATACCCCATGGCCCTTCACTCGGAGTCTCAGAGTGGCTTACAAACTCCTTCCCTTCCCCTCCCCACAACAGACACCCTGTGAGGTAGGCGGGGCTGAGAGAGCTCTGAGAGAAACTGCTCCTGAGAGAACAGCTCTGACAGAACTACGGCTTGCCCAAGGTCATCCAGCAGGTGCCAGTGGAGGAGTGGGGAATCAAACCCGGTTCTCCCAGATTAGAATCTGCGCACTTAGCCACTACACCAAACTGGGAAGGAATTATCAATTTAGTTATCAAAGATGAAGGAAGGGGTTAGAGCCTGACCCAATTCCCAAAATCTTACCTCTGAAGTCTGTTTTCAATGTCCAGGCAAACCTTTGGAACATGTTAAAGAAAAGGGCGGTGGGCTTCTGAGCATGCGCAAAGTGCCTGTCCACCACCACCACCACCGTGGAGCCACAGCCTGCCCACCTACCCACACGGTGGTGTGGATTCAGGAAGGGATGGGGGGGCAAAGCACCCGGACAGGGTTCAGGAGGAGTTCAGAAATTCTACCCTTTTAGAAATTAGTCAGCAAGGATGGGGGCAGGCTCTTCCTGATCTTCTGGGCGCCTGGATACGATGAATTGCCTGTGACCAGAATCTTACCTTCTCTCAGCTCCCGGTCCCCTTTGCACATGCTCTTCTTCCCTTGGTGCTGCCCCGTGCCGTCCGCTTGGTCGCCGTGGGCACCGGAAGGTATCCTGTGGAGCAGAAGTGATGAGGAAAATGTGTGTGTGTGGGGGAGAGATTCATCATAGAATCAATGTGGCCTTAGTTAGGGTTTAATGTGACTAGCACCCCATATGTAAACCGCCCAGAGACCCCCACGGGGGTTAGGGCGGTATATCAAATCGAAGTAATAAATAAATAAATAAATAAATAAATCATCCAGTCTGGCTCTCGTGTTTGTTCCCCGCCTCGCCCCATTCAGAAGGGAGGTGCATTCTAACCAGAGAGAGGGTCTTTTCAGTGGTGGCCCCCGGGGTCAAAGAAGCCCTCCCCCCACGAGCCATTATGGTCATAAGCACTAAGACATCTGTTGCTTGTTCTTGCAGGCTTTATAACACCATCTGGATGCCGCAGTGGTTTTTGCAGACTCACTTGCTGTCCTTGAAGACCACCTGGAAACCACAGCCGGTCCAGGCGGGGAATGAGGGGGGGCTTACCAGGAGCGGGAGGCAGGCCCAGGCGACGTCACTGTCAATGTGGCGGTGTACAACGGACGTGATGTCATCATGCCGTGACAGTAGTTATTCCTGTTTCCTCCCTCCTTTTTGTATTTCATTTAAAACTAATAAAAATTATTTTTTTTAAAAAAAATTCCTACTGTGACATTGAGGTAATGCTCTGGTATTTGGGCCAAAACGCAATGATAAAAATGGCTTCTACCATAGAGTTTTTGCTCAAATACCAGAGTGCTGCTCGGATGTCGCTGGTGTGATGACATCACTTCCTGTACGTACTGGAAGTGGCTTTGCCAAGTCGCCAGCGACCTTGCCTTCCACTTTCTCCTGGTGAGTCCCCCCATCGGCCCGCTAATCAGCAGTGGGGGGCAGGGCCTGGCGATGGGGGACCCCCACCTCCATGGGGGGGGGGCTGGTAGCCCTCGTCCGGAACATGGCCGCCCAACTGTTCTCAGAGGTTGCCTGCTGGAATAATCTGCAAACTCATTTGCTATGAGGGCCGGATGTGACATATATGCCACTTTATTGGGCCGGGCCATGGGTGCGTTCAGACGAGCCGTTTAGTCCGCTTTCGGCCCGCCTCAGAAACGGATTTTATCTGCGCGATCACACGGTCAACATCTGCCTCCCGTCCCCAGCCGTCGCTTTCCGGCTCAAAACCGCTTCAACCCGGAGTGTTTCGATACCAGGTCCCCAAGTGGTGCTTTCCTGATTCTCCGGTTCCAGCCGCATTTTCCCCGTGTGATCGCGCCTCTGGTGTTGAGCCACTTCCGGTTTACACCCTCTCCCCGCTCGAAAGCTGCCCGAGGCTTCTGCTTTTCGCCCGCCATTTTAAAAAAAGCGTTGCTGGTGTACGCATAGGCGGAGGACCACCACAGGGTTATTAAAACCAATGTTTAAATGGTGCCTAGTTTTAGCCTTTAGACGAGTTCGGGATGTCACGGAGAATACCGAACCCAATGAGAGGGCAAATGGGACACCCCTTTCTCAGTGACACGTGACCCTCCTTCCCCCCCACCACCTGAAAGGGTGAGGACTGGCCCCAGCACTTTCAATGCAAATCACCAGATTGAGCGGCTACAATTTGGGCTGGAGGGGAAAGGGGGCTTTACCCCCATCGATCTTTATTTGGTTTTGCTACTTGGAACAGGCTTCTTTTCTTTGTGGTCAGCATTTTGAGGGGGGGGGCATTTTTTAAAGGACAAGATTTCCCCTCTTTTTTAAATCCACATAATTTATATACATATATTATTAACAGATAAGTCATGTTTGAGAAGGTAATTAAATTCATTCCTTGCGCTGCAGGGAAACTTTCCATATGTTCGATAGCACAATGAATGTATCAAGGTCTTTGCCATTGAACCAATCCTCGCAAACTTACAAAGCAGAACTCCATTTTCTTTCTTTCTTTCTTTCTTTCTTTCTTTCTTTCTTTCTTTCTTTCTTTCTTTCTTTCTTTCTTTCTTTCTCTCTTTCTTTCTCTCTTTCTTTCTTTCTCTCTTTCTTTCTCTCTCTCTCTCTCTCTCTCTTTCTCTCTCTCTCTCTCTACTACCCCTCCCCTTTTAAAATACTAGTAGCTCCGCAGAGAAAGAGAGTGAAGGTTGAAGGGTTAATCCTCTCTTTTCTCCACGCAGAACTGAGACAAACTGAGGCACTGGAACCTGCCACTGGAACCTGCCACCAGTTTGGTGTTGTGGTTAAGTACGTGGACTCTAATCTGGGAGAACTGGGTTTGATTCCCCACTCCTCCACTTGCACCTGGCTGGATGTCCTTGAAAAAGAGCCGTTTCTGTCAGAGCTCTCTCAGCCCCACCTGCCTCCCAGGGTGTCTGTCAGTTGTGGGGAGGGGAAGGGAAAGGAGTTTGTCAGCCGCTCTGAGACTCCTCTGGGTAGTGAAGGGCAGGGTATAAATCCAATCTCTTCTTCTTCTTCTATTTGGCAGGAGGTTGGGGGTCCAGGATGCCATTAGGGTCTGAGCCCTCAATTTCTCCCTGATTATGCACTTCTGTAATGCCTGGTTTTGACTGCGGTGTGTCCATGTGAAGTGCCATCCAGCTGCTTCCAACGTACGGCGACCCTATCCAAAACGTCCAATCGTTGGCTGCCTCGCTCAGGTCTTGCAAACCTGTGTCTTGACGGCAGAGCAGCCCGAAATGCTTCTGCTTCTGGGTTTCTATTATTTTTTTCCAGGCTACGTTCAGACTTCTGGACAGCTACGGATGGCTGCAATCTGAACCCCCTGGGCTTTCTCTTTTTTCTTTTCCCCCTTTGCATCTGTGCCCTTGATTAAAGCCCTGCACGAAGAGGAACCCTGATGCATCAAAACTCAGCTTTCCCCTGTGATTTAAAATGTGCCAATCGCAAAACTGATTTTAGAAATGCTCTGAGCTGAACCAGAAAGCCGGCAGAACAGAGCAATGTGCAGCCTTTAAGCAGCGGCTGGACACACACTTGTCAGGGATGCTCTAGGCCAGGGGTGTCCAACATGCGGCCCGGGGGCCGGTTCAGGCCCCCGGAGGGCTTCTATCAGGCCCCCAGAGTGGAACTGGCTGTCTTCTGCTTCTTCTTCCAGTTCTGCTGCTGCTGCGTCATCGTAGGTTTGCAGCTCACAGATACACACCTGGAACTGCATACTCAAGATTGCAACAGCACAGACATTTTGATACAACAATTCAGAGCAAGAGGTGTCAGTTACCAGACACTGTCAAATAAACAAAATATTGCAAGAGCGCTAATGTTCTAAGCAGGGGTCATTTCCTGCGGGAGCGCACAGGAGCGGAGCTCCGGCAGTAAGGAGCCCAGGGGGCGGGAACATACAACAAGCCCCACCCCCTGCTCCCAGCAGCCCTCAGTCGGGCCATGAGGAGCAAGAAGCAGCCAGGTAAGTTGCAGAGCCCCCCCCTCCCCGGCTCGCCTTTCGGTACAAATCCTCTGCAAGGGCAGATCTGCACGTTCCCCCCCGCAATAGCTAGCAATCCAAAACAGTCCAGTGGAGCCTGAGCGGTGGGTGTTGCCTTCTGACACACTTCCGGTGATGTCAGGGGGTGTGGCATATGCAAATGAGTTATCCTAATGAATTATGCTAATGAGCTCCTGCACCTCTTTTTCTACAAAATGACCCCTGGTTCTAAGCATGTTTTTTATTCTAAGTAAAAAACAAAACCCTTTGTGTCTGTGTCCTTTATAAAGTTTATATCTCCGCTACCGGGCATTACATTTTATGACACACGTGGCCCGGCCTAACAAAGTCTCATTTATGTCAGATCCACCCCTCATAACAATTGAGTTTGACACCCCTGCTCTAGGCTGATCCTGCATTGAGCAGGGGGTGAGACTAGATTTATTATTTATTAATTATTTATTTAATTTATATCCCGCCCTCCCCGTGAAGGCAGGCTCAGCGTGGCTTACGGTCATATATAAAAATACATTGTACAAATATTAAAACAGATAAAACAGCTAAAAACACAAGAAAGTGCAAAGTGCTGGCAGTGCAGTAAACAATAAACAATGGCGGCCTTCTTTCAGCATCCAGCTGTCACGATCGCCCTATTCCAGGTTCCTTGCCAGGCTATCAGGTATTACTTTAGTGCTGGTGTTACTTCGGTGCTGATGTTAAGGCTGGGGCCACAATGTTACCGGAGGCCCCTTAATGAAAAGCCTGGCGGAAGAGCTCCGTTTTACAGGCCCTGCGGAACCGCAAAAGGTCCCGCAGGCCCCTGATGTCCTCCGGGGGCTCATTCCACCAGTGCGGGGCCGCCACAGAGAAGGCCCTGGCCCTCGTCACAGCTAGCCTGGCTTCTTTAGGGCCTGGAAGGGCCGGACGGTGTTGGGATCCAGATCTTAGTGCTCTCTGGGGAACATGTGGGGAAAGGCGGTCCCCTCAGGTAAGATGGCCAGTATGGCCCCTTACAGCGCTGTGTGGTTCTATGATTCTACCCTGGGCGTCCCTTTTAAAACCTCGCTCTCATCGAGTGAAAGAACACCTGAACAGAGCCTTTATCTCAAGAGGGGGCCTTGGAGGTGGCGGCTTACCTGTGTTCATCCTGCCGAGAGCCAGAGATGCTCCAATAGCTCTGCAATGAGAAGAGAACGGCCTCCTCAAGACTCTCCACTCCAGAGGTTCACGCCCCACCCACCGCCCGGCAGTTGCGCGTTCTTACCGGCTCGGTATAGGAGAATCCCAAGCCAGCCGCTGCTGTCTGCAACAGGTGCGCTTCCAGCTTATGTCGCCTCAGGAACATCACAGCGTACTGGAAGAGCCAGAAGGATTTAAAGATATGCTGATCGGGAAAAGATTCACAGGCGCTCACCACCATCAAGCGGAACATGAGCATTACGCACAGGTTCTCGAACATCCCCAGCCATAACATGAATGCATGAGTTCTCACAAATGGACAAAAGGAAATGATTATTTACATGGCATCTGATTAAAATGTGGAATTTGCTGCCAGAGGATTTAGTGATGGGCACAGGGATGGACGGTTTTCAAAAGGGATTAGACAGATTCATGAGGAGAGGTCTATCAGTGGCTAGTAGACATGGTGACTGAGGGGAACTTCCACATTCAGAGGAAGTCAGTGCCAGGGGCAATGTCAGGAAAGGCCTCGGCCTCTGTAACCTGCTTGTTGGACCTCTAGAGGAACTGGTTGGCCACTGTGCGAGGCAGGAAGCTGGACTAGATGGACCCTAACTAGTCTGATCCAGCAGGGCTCTTCTGATGTTCTTATGCAGGCCTCGGCCTCTATCTCCAGTTGTTGGTTGTCCAGAGGAACTGGTTGGGCACTGTGTGAGAAAAGATGCTGGACTAGATAGACCACTGGCCAGATCTAGCAGGGCTCTTCTGAGGTTCTTATGAAGGCCTCTGTGCCCTGTTGTTGGCCCTCCAGGGGAACTCATTGGCCATTGCGTGAGACAGGATGCTGGACTAGATGGACCACTGGTCTGATCCAGCAGGGCTCATGTTCTTCTGAAGGCCTCGACCTCTGTGCCCTGTTGTTGGCCCTACAGGGGAACTATTTGGCCACTGTGTGAGACAGGACGCTGGACTAGATGGACCACTGGTCTGATCCAGCAGGGCTCCTCTTATATTCTTAGGAAGGCCTCGGGCTCTATGCCCTGTTGTAGACCCTCCAGAGGAACTGGCTGGCCCCTGTGTGAGATGGGATGCTGTCTAGATGGACCACTGGTTTGATTCAGCAAGGCTCCTCTTATGTTCTTATGCCCTGTTGTTGGCTCTATGCCCTGTTGTTGGCCCTCCAGAGGAACTGGTTGGCCACTGTGTGAGACAGGATGCTGGACTGGATGGACCCCTGGACTGATCCAGCAGGGCTGTTCTGATGTTCTTATGCCAAGCAGGTGGTCTGCCACTGAGCCATGACCCATTCCTAGAAAAGGTTGCCTTCTACTGAACCAAACCATTGGTCCACCAAGGTCACTAATTTGTCTACTCAAATGGGCAGCAGCTCTCCAGGGTCTCAGACTGAGGTCTTTCTAAAAACATCCGGTTCGTGACGGGACGTGGATGCCACGGGATACTAGCGCTCCCGCGATCAGACGCCTGCCTGTGCCGCGCGTTTTCTGGATACTAGTGCACTTTCCTTGGTACTTTTTAACTCCGCATTTTTGGCGGGATGCCACGGGTTGGCCACGGGTGCGCCACGCTTCCCAGATGTTGCTGTGTGATCATGCCCTGAAAATTCACCCGACATTCGTGCTTTTCGCGCAGCAAATTCTCCGTGTGACAGGGGCCATGGAGTGGCGGCAAAAGAGATTGCTGCTGGTCCCTCAGCAGCAAAAGCATGATACATTCATGTCCCCACGGTGAAAGACTCGTTTCATAGATCGGCTCCTTACCTCTCTGGGCTTGATGCTTGAGAGATCCACCAGCCCTTCCAAGAGGCTTCCGTAGTAGCTCTCATTGTCTAAGACGTCTTCATCATCTGGATGGAAGAGGAGGTACGACCTGGCACACTCCAGGGCTTGCATGTAATCACCAACTGAAAGAGGGATTGGGGGACAGTTGCTACGGGCTGGAAATTTCATGCACCATTTTCTGCATCCTAGCCTGCGCACCGAGGACTGTGGCTCAGTGGCACGCAGAAGGTCCCAGGTTCAATCCCCAGCATCTCCAGTTAAAAGGGCCAGGCAGGAGGTGATGGGAAAGACCTCTGCTTGAGACCCTGGAGAACTGTCAAGAGGGGCTGTGGCTCAGTGGTAGAGCATCTGCCTGGCATGCAGAAGGTCCCAGGTTCAATTCCCGGCATCTCCAGTTAAAAAGGACCAGGCAGGAGGTGATGAAAAAAACCTGCGCCTGAGACCCTGGAGAGCTGTCAAGAGGGGCTGTGGCTCAGTGGAAGAGCCTCTGCTTGGCACGCAAAAAGTTCCAGGTCCAATCCCCGGCATCTCCAGTTAAAGGGATCAGATAGGAGGTGATGGGAAAGACCTCCACCTGAGACCCTGGAGAGCTGGGGACCAGGCCGTAGCTGATGTGAAAGACCTCAGTAGCTCAGTGGAATGCTTGGTATGTGGAAGATCCCAGGTTCAATCCCTGGCATCTCCAGTTAAAAAGGACCAGGGAGTAGGTGATGTGGAAGCAGGGGTCATTTCCTGCAGGAGCGCACAGGAGTGGAGCTCCGGCAGTAAAGAGCCTAGGGGGCGGGCACATGCAACAAGCCCCGCCCCCTGCTCCCAGCAGCCCTCAGTCAGAGCAAGAAGCAGCCAGGTAAGCTGCAGAGTCTCCCCCTGGTCCAAAACATTCCAGTGGCCCCATGTTTTATTCAGGTATTAAGACCATGTTTTATTCAGGTACAAGTTCTCCCTCCTCTGTGAGGACAGATCTGCACGTCCCCCCCACCCCCCTTCTGACACACTTCCGGTGACGTCAGGGGGAGTGGCATATGCAAATAAGTTATGCTAAGGAGTTATGCTAATGAGCTCCTGCACCTATTTTTCTACGAAATGACCCCTGTGTGGAAGACTCTTCTCTGCCTGAGACTCTGGTGAGCTGCTGCCAGTCTGAGTTGGCAAAACTGACATTGATCCATTGATGGCCTGATTCAGTCTAAGGCAACTTCATGTATTCTCATGTATGTACGCATGCCCTGTCATGGTGTGATGTCACTTCCGGGGTGGTACTGGAAGCGAGGTCGTGCCACCATACTGACTTCTGCCCCCTCCTCCCGCCCTACTGTGAGCCTGCCAATGGGAAACGTTTTGCCAAAATGGCAGCCTTAGCCATGTGGGTGGGGCAGCCATTTTTCATCAGGCGGTTCTCATGGTGGCCATTTTCTCCTTTTTTTAGTTGTTGTTTTTTGTTTTGCTTTATTTTTTTAAAATGGGTAATTGGCTGGGAAAGATTGAAGGTCAAAGAAGACGGGGACGGCAAAGGATGAGATGGTTAGACAGTGTCATAGATGCAACGAACATGAAATTGAGCCAACTTCAGAGGACGGCGGAAGACAGGAGGGCCTGGTGGGATCTGGTCGATGGGGTCGCGAAGAGTCGGACTCGACTGTGCGACTGAACAACAAAAATCACAGTCTATGCCAGAGGTGTCAAACATAAGGCCTTGGGGGCCAGAACTGGCTCATCCAGGGCTCTTACCCGGCCTGCAAGCGACTGGTAGGTATGGAAATGTAAGGTTCTCCCCCTTTCATGGTATCCCTTGGGGAAAAAAACCTAGTCTTGCATATGATTAAATACATATATTAGGTCAGTTTCCCCAGTAAATCAGTTGCTTTCACTGCCAGAAATCAATGGCTTTTGTTCGTATTTTGTGGAAAAAATAATATTGTTAATTGGGTTTGCCTGGAGCTGCGGTGGCTCAAGTCGTTAAGACGCTGAACTGCAGGCTGTGGAAGGTCGGTAGTTCGGCAGTTCGAGACCCGAGTGTGCTGCATGACGGAGTGAGCTCCCGTCTCTAGTTCCAGCTCCTGCCAACCTAGCCGTTCGAAAGCAAGAAATTGCAAGTAGATAAATAGGTACCACTTCGGTGGGAAGGTCACAGCGTTCCGTGCGCCTTGGCGTTTAGTCATGCCGGTCACATGACCATGGAAACATCTTCGGACAGCGCTGGCTCTTCGGCTTTGAAACGGAGATGAGCACCGCAACCCTAGAGTCGGATTTGACTAGCTTTCAAGCAAGGGAACCTTTACCTTTACCTGGGTCCTTTATAGAATTTATATCTCCAGTACCTGGGATTACACTTTATGGCACATCTGGCTTGGCCATTTGTGTCAGAACCGGCCCTCATAACAAATGAGTTTGACAACTATGTTTTCTGAATTCCCAGTTTTCTTTCTTTCTTTAAGTAAATCTCTATCCCCTTTCACTGCAGAGATATAAGGAGGAAGGCCTCCCTCTCCAACAAAAGAGACTTCCTCGTTTTTTAAAAAACTAAAAGTTGAGAAATCAGAGAAGCTGCTGCACAGATGGTTAGAGCATAACGTCATTGTACCTATTCGGCCGCCTCCACATGCAGACTTGAGACAACCCAACTTTAAAACCATAGCAATTATTTAAAGAAACGTTAAAGCAGTCCACATGCAGGCCACAAAAGTTCCCCAGTTCTGTCAATCTGTCAGCGCCTCCCATGCAAAACACAACTTAAGCACTCTTAAAATCCTTCTGCCCTCTGTTTTCCAAAGTTGTGCAAACAACATTCTCGCAGTTGTTATTAAGTACCAAAGTAAAGTCTTTTTAGTCGTGTTCACTTCATCTATTTTCAAACCCAAAAGCAGAATTTCGGGTGCTTTTTTAAAAGAGCATTTCAATATTTTTTGCATTTCATTGTGGACTTTTGTCCAAAAGTCTACAGCTTTTTCACAAGTCCACCACATATGATAAAATGAGCCCTCATGACTCTTGCATTTCCAACATTTGTTTGACATATTCTGGTTCATATTTGCAATTTTCTTCGGAGTCATGTACCACCTGTACATCATTTTAAAACAGTTCTCTCTGACATTGGTAAAAGCCGATATCTTAATAGAGTTTTTCCACAAATATTCCCAAGTTTCAATAGTCACCTCCCTATTCATATTTATTGCCCACTTTATCATTTGCTCTTTAACTATTTCATCTTCAGTATACCATTTCAACAACAGTTTATACATTTTAGAGATATTTTTTCCCTCTCCACTTCCCCAAATATTTTCCATTTCATTTTTTTCTTCTCTAAAACCATAATTTCTCTTATCCGATCTAAAAAGATCATAAATCTGCATATATTTCAACCATTCATATTCATACTGAATTTCATTCTGCTTTTTCATTACCCATTCTGTTCCCTCTTTTTTAATTAAGTCTCTGTATGGCAACCAATCCTTGTCTCGCTGTCTTGAGTACGATGTTAGTACTTCTACTGGCACAATCCACAATGGTCTTACATCCCTAAAATATTTTTTATATCTTGTCCATACCACAAACAATGCTTTTCTTACCAAGTGAAGTTTAAAAAAGCTATCCATTTTTATCTTATCATACCATAAATATGCATGCCAACCAAACCTACAATCATGTCCCTCCAACCCCAATAGTTTATCATTCTCAAGCTTCACCCATTGTTCCAAATGGAAAATTGGAAATGGTTAAATGTAAAACTTGTATGGAAAATAATAAAATTTGTTTACAAAAAAAAAAAATCCTTCTGCCCTACGTAACTTCCTGGCCTACGTAACCTTCTGCCCTACGTAACATTCCTGACCAACCCAGGGACTCGCATAACAATGCATGCTTGTGTTTTCACAAGTATGCTTCTAAAAAGAAACGAAAATCCAGCACGATGGTTGTCTTCATGTGGCTATGCCAAGAGTGTGTGACTGGCCCAAGGTCACCCTGCAAGCTTCTATGGTACCAGTGGGGATTTGAACCCCGGTCTCCCACACTGGCTTGCTGAGGGACCTTGTTTTTTCTTGTTGTTCAGTTGCACAGTCGAATCTGATTTTTCGCGACCCCATGGACCAGCTCCCGCCAGGCCTTCCTGTCTTCCATCGTGCTCCGGAGTTGGCTTAATTTCATGTTCGTTGCATCTATGACACTGTCTAACCATCTCATCCTTTGCCGTCCCCTTGACCTTCAATCTTTCCCAGCATCAGGGTCTTCTCCAGCGAGTGCTCCCTTCTCATTTGGTGGCCAAAGTATTTGAGCTTCAGTTTCATTATCTGGCCTTCCAGGGAACAGTCAGGGCTGATTTCTTCTAGGATTGACTGATTTGATTTCCTGGCAGTCCAAGGGACTCTCAAGGGTCTTCTCCAGCACCATAGTTCAAAAGAATCTATTCTTCGGCGCTCGGCCTTCCGTCAAATACAAACAAGTGGTCTGGATTCCCAAGCAGAAAATGTTCACAGCCTGGAACTCACCGTGCATGCATTGCCTGGACAACTGAGATGGGCTGAAGGAACCAACCTAATTCCCTACAGCAGCACAGCACAGATATTCTCTTATGCTCCATGGAGATAGATCAAGATGGGTAGCCATGTTAGTCTGTCTGGAGCAGTAGAAAAAAGCAAGAGTCCAGTAGCATAATAAAGTTTCCCTTGCTCGAAAGCCAGTCGAATCCGACTCTAGGGTTGCGGTGCTCATCTCCATTTCGAAGCCGAAGAGCCAGCGCTGTCCGAAGACGTTTTCGTGGTCATGTGGCCGGCGTGACTAAACGCTAAAGTTGCACGGAACAAGGCTAACAAAATTTGCGGCAGGGGAGAAGCTTCTGTGAATCACTGAGAACTCATAACCTGCCACGAACTTTGTTTGACAAGTGACTCACGAAAGCTCCTACCCTGCCACAAATTTTGTTAGTCTTTAAGGTGCTTACTGGACTCTGGCTCTTTTCTTATGCTTATAGAATCATAGAATGTTAGAGTTGGAAGGGACCCTGCTGGTCATCTAGTCCAACCCCCTGCACTCTGCAGGAGCAGAGCCGAAAGATAGCCCTACAACATACTCGAAAGATGGTTGTCCAGCCTCCGCTTGGAAACATCCAGTGAAGGAGCATCCACTACCTCTCGAGGCAGTCTGTTCCACCGCTCAACCACTCTTACAGTCAGGAAGTCTCTCCTGATATTTAGCCGGTATCAACTCCCTTGTCATTTACGTGAAGACTGCAATCGTGTCCCCTCTAAGCCTTCTCTTTCTCAGGCTAAACAGACCCAACTCTTTCAGCCTTTCCTCGTAACACTTGAATTCCAACCCTCTGACCATCCTGGTTGCCCTCTTCTGGACACGCTCGAGCTTGTCAACATCCTTCCTAAAATGTGGTGCCCAAAACTGGACGTAGGACTCCAGGTGAGGCCTGACCAGAGCAGAATAGAGCGGAACTACTGCCTCCCGTGATCTGGACACAAGGCTTCTGTTAATGCATCAGTGATTGCAGAGGTGGGTCTTGTCCTGTAGGGGGCACCCCTACCCAAGTTCAGCCACTACCTTGTCTTCTAGCTATGGCTCCGAGCTACTATTTTTATTTCATTTATATATATACTGCTTTTAAAAAATGAAATAAAGTTCAATATGAATATATCAGCATAAGAATAGCAAGTTCTTTTTAAAGAACAAAATGAAATTTGATCTGAGTTCTTTTCTCCCGGGGGGGGGGAAGCTTCGCTGCAACCCAGCTGTGCCAATTTTTGTGCCTGAAAACTAAAGGGGAGGGCGGCATCTGTTGTTTGAATGTGCATCTGGATATATCTCCAGATGGGCCCCTCTGTCCTCTGCCTGCTTGCTAGTTTACACGAGACCTGCGACGTACATCCTGTTCTGGCTCACCTTTCCCCCAAAACGAGACCTGCTATGAAGTTTCTGTTGGTAGCCTTGGAGCAGAAAAATCCAACACTTTTCACATACATACTAACAAAAAGCCAGTCGCTAGCTTTTTATTGACCTTACAGGTAAAAAAAAATAGTTGTAATCATTCTGTGTTGGTGGGGCCTTGGCTCAATAGCAGAGCCTCTGCTTGGTCCCAGGTTCAATCCCCGGCATCTCCAGTTTAAAAGGACCAGGCAGTAGGTTTTGGGAAAGACCCCTGCCTGAGACCCTGGAGAGCTGCTGCCAGTCTGAGTAGATAAAACTGATTTTGGGAGGGGCTGTGGCTCAGTGGTAGAACATCTGCTTTGCATGCAGGAGGTCCCAGGTTCAATCCCCGGCATCTCCAGTTAAAAGAACCAGGCAGGAGGTGATGGGAAAGACCTCAGCCTGAGATCCTGGAGAGCTGTGAAGAGGGGCTGTGGCTCAGTGGAAGAGCCTCTGCCTGGCATGCAGGAGGTCCCAGGTTCAATCCCCAGCATCTCCAGTTAAAAGGACCAGGCAGGAGGTGATGTGAAAGACCTCCAACTGAGATCCTGGACGGGCCACTGCCAGTCATGGCACACAGTGGCCGTCAGGAGGTCCACCAGCAGGGCCAGAACTCCAGAAGACCCCCCCCCCAAGCACTAACAAGACAAAGCATCACTGCCCCAGACACAAGAACATAAGAGAACATCAGATCAGTGAAGGAGTATCCAGATGCACAACAGCTTCCCTCACCTGGCAAGTTCTAACTCTTTGTCTACTCAAAATTACCCTTGACCTGCTGTGCAATTTGAGCAAGGTGACCACCTGCACAGACCAATGTCCACACAACTGCTAGGTAGGGTTGCCAATCTCCTGGAGATCTCCTGGAATTACAACTGGTCTCCAGACAACAGAGGTCAGTTGTCATGGAGAAAATGGCTTCTTTGAAGGGCAAATTCTACGGCACGGGTGTCAAACATGCGGCTGCTGCTGCTGCTGCATCATAGCTTTCTTTGCCAGACTCTCTCACTCGCTCAGCCATTTCATGTTTTAACCTGGGTCCTAGATTCAGAACTCTGAGCATGAGATTTCTGTGCTGAAGGTCAATAAAGCAAAAGTAGGTTTGCAGCTTAAAGATACACACCTGAATAGCATACTCAGGATCGCAACAGCACAGACATTTTGATGCAATCATTCAGAGCAAGAGGTGTCAGTTATCACATTTGTTGTTGTTCAGTCGCACAGTCGAGTCCGACTCTTCGCGACCCCATGGACAAGATCTCGCCAGGCCCTCCTGTTTTCCGCCATCCTCTGAAGTTTGCTCAATTTCATGTTCGTTGCATCTATTATCTATAGTAGTTATCACATACTGTTAAATAAACAATACTGCAAGACTGCTGATGTTTTAAGCATGTTTTAATTTTAAGATTTAAAAAAATCTTTGCCTTTGTGTCCTTTATAAAGTTTGTATCTCCGCTACCTGGTGTTACATTTTATGACACGACAAGGTCTCATTTAGGTCAGATCCGGCCCTCATAACAAATGAGTTTGACACCCCTGTTCTACGGCGTTATACCTGTCTGCAGTCCTTTCCCTCCCTCAACCCTGCCTTCCCCAGGCTTGACGGCTAAATCTTCAGGAATTCCTCAACCTGGAGTTGGCCACCGTATGTCTAATGTCTCGGAGGCAGCCATGCTACCCACAAAATATTTGAATCAGGGGAAAAGTCCAGCCGGACAAGCTTTACCTCTGTAATAGGCAAACTGCAGGAAGTCGTAATGGAGGGGGAGGTAGTTGTCGATGGGAGAGAGACGCCCGGGCCGCGTGGCCAGTTCCCGCACACACTCATGTTGGCACGCCAGGACTTGCATGTAGTGATCTGTCGGGGGGGGGGGAGGAGGGAAGAAACACAAGAGCGCACACTTCAGACAGGACTGAAAAGTGAGAACATAAAAATACAATCTCAAATGGCTTTGAGGAGGCATCGGCAAGGAGACTGAAAGGTGGAAAGAACCTTCTGGAGTGGTAAAGACGCTGAACTGCAGGCTGTGGCAGGTCAGTCGTTCAGCCGTTCGAGACCCAGGTGTGCCGCATGATGGCGTGAGCTCCCGTCTCTAGTTCCAGCTCCTGCCAACCTAGCAGTTCGAAAGCAAGAAATTGCAAGTAGATAAATAGGTCCCCCTTCGGTGGGAAGGTAACAGCGTTCCGTGCACCTTGGTGTTTAATCATGCCGGCCACATGACCATGGAAACGTCTTCGGACAGCGCTGGCTCTTCGGCTTGGAAACGGAGATGAGCACCGCAACCCTAGAGTCAGATTCAACTGGCTTTTGAGCAAGGGAACCTTTACCTTTACCCTCCAAAGCAAAAAACCCCAAACAAATTACATTGATTTGATTTAGAAATGTAAATGTGAGGAATTCTCAAAATACGTTTCCTTTCCTTAGAACAGAGTCTGACGGGCACCTTGGGAATTCTGACACAGCGTGGTGGGCACCGCTACAAAATGGCTGCCACAAAATGGCTTCTGCAGAAGGTGGACCCAGCTACAAAATGGCTGCCAGAGCTTACCTTCAGTCACACAGTGAAGACTCTTGTGCTGTGGAGGTAACTGCTGCCAAAACAATTTTTTAAAAAAAAATCTGTACAGCCAAGCAGTCTTGCTGGGAGAAAAGGCCCAGATGGCCTCAACTACTTTCTGAAAACACTAGGTGGGCACCAGAAAAGGTCTCAAATCAAATAAAATCACAAACCTTTATTGGCACAACAGCACAAATCCATATAAAATACACTAAAATCTGTGGTCAGAAAGAACATCTCCTCCTAGAGGCCTGATACAGGAATTTTGCTACAGATGCAATGATTTCGCTCATATTTGAGGCTAAACGTATAAAGGTCTTACGATCATCGGATCGACCCTCCGAAGGTAGCAGGAAAGGCTTTAAAAATACAGTACGAAGGCCATCATAAAATTTACAATGCAAAATAGCACGGTTATTATCTTCAATCTCGCTCATCCCACATGGACACACAACCTATTCTGAATATGGAATTTTCTTAAATCTCCCATATAACACCATAGATGGGAGAACATTAAAATGGGCTATCATAAACATCCTACGAACACGAGGATCACACAGACAAGAAAGATATTCAGGAAGGGAAGGGACAGTATAAAAGCCTCCAACGCACCGGGGAACAACGTCCAGAGGCCAGGCTTTTCAATTCTTGTAACTCAATTTCAATAAGTCTTTGCTTGATCAAGGCCCCACACTGGAGACTCCTGCCTTAGAAGATACATTTTGCTGCTGGAGGAGAAAATAATGGTTCTTGACAAAAACTGCATTTTCCCTCCGCTGGAACACGTTCTGCAGAAAAGCCTGCAAGCAGCTGCTTTAGGAAACGGGAATCAGATGAGGCGCCATAATGCCAAGGGCTGAAGGTCGCCTGAAAAGGCACAAATTTAAAGCGCCGACATAAACAGAAGGGGACGTATGTCACCCAGAGCCGGCTGCCGCCCTTGAGACCACGTTCCTAGTTCGAGGCACTTCGTCTCTGGCCGACTCCACGCTGAAGTCTCTTTGGGCTTCCATTCCACCCATACGATCTTTGCTTTCTTGAATTCCTCCGGGAGTCTTCTTGTTCTCATGATGCCAGTGAGAAACTTTGCATGCCACTTCTTAGTGAACGTGCCACTGTTGATCAAGAAGTCATTGTGGATACAGTCAAATCCTGGTGCCTTTCCACTTTTGATATCCTTCAGTAGGATGCAATTCTAGCTCGCCTCCTCATGGCGCATCCTGGGCCATGCTAAAGGGCTAGAACTTTTGGCTGCCAGACAATCATAGGATTTCCTGGCTCTCATGGAAGGGCCCTGACCCTATACCAGGGGTTCCTTCCCTTTCTGCCTGATGAAGCCAGCTAATTCCAGCCTTTTTATTTGACACAAACAGAAGTCCACAGACAGAGCAGCCACACCCATCCCTGCCCGCCTGAGCCAAGGAGGTCAGAAATGTCATCTATGGACTCCCCAGTTAAAACGACTTCGAACTCTACCTCACTTCTTGTCTCTTTGAGAGGTGCAAAAATGTTTCAGGAACAGATGCAGGCTCGTAACGAAAGACGTGTTCCGCTGTTCTGGGACTGCACTGAGCCGCAGCGGGTTTGAAATCTGTACTACAACCAAGCAGGAACTTAAACTAATTTCCCATTTTTCTCCAGGGGCAACTTGGAGAGCTGACTGTGGGCGTGAAGGTCAGAGTTTCCACACAGTCTCCAAAAATACCGCTGTGTGTAGAAGGAATTAAAGCGGTTGGAACGGAGAAAAAATCCGGCTGCGTTGCCAGAGGAAGCGCTGCTGAATCCAACATGTGGCTGAAGGGGCCTGCACTCCTGAATAATCGCTCGTCGTTCCGAGCCTTCTTACAGGAACTTCCCACGACAGGAGGATCCAGGTTCCTGCTATAGCCAGCACTCTCTTCCCTGCCGCCTCTTGAATGAACAGCGCTTGTGGGGTGGGGAGTGTGATCACACTGAAGCATTACTGTGTCCAGTTTTGGGCACCACGTTTTAGGGAGGATGCTGACCAGCTTGAGCGTGTCCAGAAGGGGGCAACCAGGATGGCGAGAGGGCTGGAATCCAAGTCTTACGAGGAAAGGCTGAAAGAGTTGGGTCTGTTTAGTCTGGGAAGGAGAAGGCTTAGAGGGGACAGGATTGCAGTCTTCAAGTATCTGAAGGGCTGTCGTGTAGAAGACGGAGCAGGTCTATTCTCTCTTGCTCCGGATTGCGAGACTCGATCTAAGGGGTGGAAATGACAAGGGAGTCGATACCGGTCAAATACCAGGAGAAACTTCCTGACTGTAAGAGTGGTTGAGCAGTGGAACAGTCTGCCTCGGGAGGTGGTGGGTGCTCCTTCGCTGGACGTTTTCAAGCGGAGGCTGGGCGACCCTCTTTCAGTTATGTTGTACGGCTCTCTTTCGGCTCTGCTCCTATAGAGTGCAGGGGGTTGGACTAGATGACCTGCAAGGTCCCTTCCAACTCTAACATTCTATGATTCTATAATGTGTGGAAATTGCAAGAGAGTCGATACCGGCTCAACATCAGGAGAAACTCCCTGACTGTAAGAGTGGTTGAGCAGTGGAACAGACTGCCTCGGGAGGTGGTGGATGCTCCTTCGCTGGACATTTTCAAGCGGAGGCTGGACGACCCTCTTTCGGGGATGTTGCAGGGCTCTCTTTCGGCTCTGCTCCTGCAGAGTGCAGGGGGTTGAACTAGATGACCTGCAAGGTCCCTTCCAACTCTAACATTCTATGATTCTACGTCACTTCTAGTGTGAAACAGGAAGTGACATCATTATGTGGAGGCGAAAAGATCAATCCTGCCCACCAGTAACTCCACCAGTTTCTATTCCATGACTCCCTATGGAACTATCAGCCTGCCTACCCATATTGTTTATCCACATCTGCTCTCCCCAGACCCCTGGGACACTATTTTTCTTCAGGCTATGCTCAACCTAAAAATCCCGTGGTCCAAGAATGTGTGCTCATTAAACTTCTAACCTGGGACTCCTTCCTTCAACCAGTTTGGTGGTAGTAGTTAAGAGCATCAGGCTCTAATCTGGAGAACCGGGTTGGATTCCCCACTCCTTTTCCACATGCAGCCAGCTGGGTGACCTTGCGTCAGTCACAAGTTCTCTCAGAGCTGTTCTCTCAAGAGCAGTTGTCTCAGGAAATAGGGGGTGGGGATTCAGAGGAACAAGAAATGCCCCCTCAAAGTCCTCGTGGGTCCCCCCCCCCACTTGTTCCATCTAATTCTAGGAAGGCTGTCAACTAGCTCCATATTGCCTGGTCAGGCTGACAGCAGCTCTCCAGGCCCTAAAGAAGAAAGAGGTCTTCCTCGGCTCTGGTATCTTGGGCGTCCAACAGGTAAGGCACGTGCTCTAGCGCTGAGATCTGCCCTTTAAGCCATAACCTGTAGCCACCCCACTTTGAAAGTGCAACGGGCGCTACCAGGGCTCGGGAAGGAACAAACTGGGGGTGAAGGAATGGCTGAGAGCAGGCCCCACAGAAGCAGCCAGGGCTCCCTCTGAGCTGAGTTAGTGGTGAGCTAGCTCACAGTGTTTTAGCCTCCAGCTCACACAGTTCTGTCCGCTCAGGAAGGAGGGCTCCAGAGCAAACGAATGTATGCAGTAGCCGGATCGCTCGCTCACCACTTCAATGCCAGTAGCTCACAAAGTAGAATTTTTGCTCACAGGACTCCACAGTTTAGTGGGAGCATTGGAAGCAGCCCCCTTAGGAGGAGGAGGAAGAGGAGGAGATGTACCCCCCTTTCCTTCTTTGGCAACGCAACAGGCCAATTGCCAGGGTCAACCTGGTAGGGCACCTGGGTTTCGTGTCCTTCTCCACGAATGCCCTCCGCTAGGCCTATTGCTCCGAGCGGCGATATTTATCTTCCATAGTAGCAGCAAGAGCAGCATAAATAAACCTCAGCCCGCAGCCTGCGTCAGGCATCGACAGCCGCTAAATAAACCTCCTGCAGCCAAACGGGCTCTGGTTTATCGCCAGCGTTTCCCCTCATGGCCAATCAAGCCATTCACGATAGTCTTCATTCTTAACCCGGCTGGGATGAGGGCCAGGATGGGGAGGAAACGATCCGAGGCCTCGTTTCTTTCCACGGATTTTCGGCCTCCCAGCTTCGCAAACAGCGGAGCGCTCACCACGGCCAGACGGTGTCCACCTCACCCACTGGGGGAAGGAGTGGTACTCGGAGGAACGGGGCTCGGGAAGTGGGCCGCCAACCGACTGTGACACTTCCAGATTGGCCGGGCGGGGAGGGAAGAAACAGCCCCAGCGCAATGGAGTCCAGGAAGAAGAAGAAGAAGAGATTGGATTTATACCCCGCCTTTCACTACCTGAAGGTGTCTCAGAACGGCTGACAAACTCCTCTCCCTTCCCCTCCCCACAACAGACAGACACCCTGTGAGGTCGGTGGGGCTGAGAGAACTCTTGACAGAAACGGCTCTTTTTCAAGGACAGCTGTTGTCAGAACTAGGGCTTGCCCAAGGTCATCCAGCGAGGTGCAAGTGTAGGAGTGGGGGAATCAAACCCGGTTTTCCTAGATTAGAGTCCGCGCTCTTTAACCACTACACCAAACTGGCTCTGAGACTGAGATCTGAGACTGAGATAAGAAGAAGAAGGAGGAGAAGGAGAAGGAGGAGGAGAAGGAGAAGAAGGAGGAGGAGGAGGAGAAGAAGAATGAGGAGGAGGAGAAGGAGGAGGAGGAGAAGAAGAAGGAGGAGGAGAAGAAGGAGGAGGAGGAGGAGGAGGAGAAGGAGTAGAAGAGGAAGAGATTGGATTAATACCCCACCCTTCACTACCCAGAGGAGTCTCAGAGCGGCTTACAAACTCCTTTCCCTTCCCCTCCCCACAACAGACAGACACCCTGGGAGGTGGGTGGGGCTGAGAGAGCTCTGAGAGAAGTGGCTCTTTTTCAAGAACAGCTCTTATCAGAACTATGGTTTGCCCAAGGTCACACCAGCAGCTGCACGTGGAGGAGTGGGGAATCAAACCCGGTTCTCCCAGATTAGAGTCTGCACACTTAACCACTACACCAAACTGGCTAAGAGACCAAGGGAGACTAAGGGAGAGAGAGAGTCTGGGCTGGCTGGGGCCATAGGTGATTATCCTGGAGATCTAACATGTGCACGGGCTGCTGATGGGCAGTAGGTTTAGGACGGACAAAAGGAAATACTTCTAAACAGGGGACATTTTGTAGAAAAAGAGGTGCAGGAGCTCATTAGCATAACTCATTAGCATAACTTATTTGCATATGCCACACCCCCTGACATCACCGGAAGTGTGTCAGAAGGCAACACCCACCGCTCAAGCTCCACTGGACTGTTTTGGATTGCTAGCTATTGGGGGGGGGGGAACGTTCAGATCTGTCCTCGCAGAGGAGGGAGAGCTTGTACCTGAATAAAACTTGTCCTTAAAGGTGCCACTGGACTGTTTTGGCTCTGCAACTTACCTGGCTGCTTCTTGCTCTGACTGAGTGCTGCTGGGAGCAGGGGGTGGGGCTTGTTACATGTGCTCCGCTCCTGTGTGCTCCTGCAGGAAATGACCTCTGCTTCTAAATACAGAGAGTGATTTGAATGTGGGATGTGCTGCCAGAGGAGGTAGCAGTGGCCACAGGCATCGATAGCTTTAAAGGGGGGATTTGACCGATTCATGGAGGGCAGGTCTATCAGTAGCTACTCGCCATGGTGAGTAAAGGCAACCTCCACAGTCAAGACACAATCAGCCTGTGAATATTGGTGCCAAGAGGCAACATCAGGGGAAGGCCTCGGCCTCTCTGCCCTGTGGTTGGCCCTCCAGAGGAACTGGTTGAGGCCCCTGTGTGAGGCAGGAGGCTGGACTACAGACCACTGGCCTGATCCAGCAGGGCTCTTCTTAGGTTCTTGTGCATTCTCCAACTGGGGTCCCTTCAGAGGGTTGCTGTAGCTGAAGGAACGTGGTGGAGCTCAGAGCCTGGAATGCAAGAAGCCAAAAGACAAATCCTGTTGACTTGGCTGGGCCGGGCTCCCCGTTTTCGTAGCAGAGTCCAGAAAGATCTCCCCCTGCCTGCCCATCGTCTGCTGCAGAGCTCTTCTGCGCCTGAAGGGGCCTCTGCACACGCAACCCTGGTGCGCTCGCCAGGCTGAGATTAGGAGCAGCAACTGACTCTAAGGAAAAGGGAAGGATGGGGCATTAAGTGAAGGATGGCGGATGAAGCAACAAAAGGAAGAAGAAGAAGGAGGAGGAGGAGAAGAGGAAGAGGAACAGGAGGAAGAGGAAGAAGAAGAAGAGGAAGAACAGGAAGAGGAGGAGGAAGAAGAAGAGGAGGAAGAGGAGATTGGATTTATACCCTGCCCTTCATTTGGAGTCTCAGAGCGGCTGACAAACTCCTTTCCCTTCCCCTCCCCACAACAGACACCCTGTGAGGTAGGTGGAGCTGAGAGAGCTGTTTCGAGAGAGCCTGAGAACTGCACCTGTGTTATGTCTAGAGTTCGCCTGGTTCCCAGGACCTGGGCGCGCAACCGTTTTCTCTTGCCCGCCAGCGGGAATGTTACCCATTGTTTCTAGATTGAATCCCTTTATCATGTCTGCCCTAACTGCTTGTACCCAGTTCTAACAAGGAACGTGTTTGAGTGTCTTTCCAACGCTTTGAAATAAACTTTACTTTCTTTGAAACGTGGATTTATTCTCGATGCTTGGGGATCCAACATATTGTTAGAACTGCCTTTCTCCTATCGTCCCGAATCTGGCGAGACCATGAGCGGGTCTGAGGGAAACCTACCTATAACGGAGGGGGACACGGGATCGGTCCCAACTACCTCCGCACCCTTGATTACTACGACTACAGCACCAAGTGAAGGTGCTGTGGGGGGAACGATTCCCCGACTACCTGCCTACCTGTCTTGGCCGCCTCCAACCCCTTCGCATTGGGGTACGCGGAAGACCCCGGCGCAGGATGATTGGACTTTGTACAACACACAAGGCACCCGGGAGGTGTACTCCCGTCGGGGCAGCGGGCTTCGAGAAAGTCTCTTTGACAAAGGAATGTTTCCCGACTCAGGGAGTTCGGGGGAGACTGGGAGTTCCCGAAGAGACCTAGAAGACTGGATGTTCGAGCCGTTGGGAGGGAGAGCCCGTGCGGGAATCTCGGAGGGAGTTACAGATTTCCAGACTGAGGGAGACTATGGGCCGCCTCCTGAATACCAACCCCGGGAGCCGATCCCGGAGGAGACAACCGGAGAACGACTAGAGGAGCTGGAACAATCGGTGAGAGACCTGATGAGGACGCTCCACGATGTGCTTGAAGCACTGCCGGGGATGATGGACATTCGAATGACTAATTTCCTCGCCGATCATGCCCCGCAACAGCAAGTTCCACCTGTACAGGGTGTTCCCGCGCCGCCACTGCACGCTCCGCCGCCGGCAAGGCCACCGCCGCAGATGCCGCCTGCACAGGGAGTGCCTGCACAGCCGCCACTGCCGGGTGGTCCGCAAGGTCCTCCGGGACCTGGTCTACCGCCGCCGATGGTGCCACTGCCACGGGGACCACCTGCGGTTCCGGGCCCTCCTCTCATGGGGGGTCAAGGGCCGTTGGGTCCTCTGATGAGAGCACCGCGACCACAACCTAAAGACCTCCTTGAGGCTACTTTTGATGGCAACCCGGATGACCTCGCTTTCTTCACGGTGAGAGTTCAGAAGTTCGTGGCAGAGAGCCGGCACTTCTTCCGCGACAAGGGAGCGCTCATTGATGTCATCTCGGCAAGACTGAAAGGAGATGCCGCCACATGGTATGTTGGACTGCACAATGAACGCGGTCCGGAACTGTTCAATTTGCGGGCATTCATGTGGGCGCTCCGGGCTCGATTTGAAGATGTCAACGCGAGCCAAAGAGCCAGAGCATTCCTCCGCACCTACCGACAGAACAGGAGGTCGCAAAGCTCCGGGATTGCCCGGATCACATTTTAGCGGAGATGTACCGACTGGGACTTAACGCAGAAATAAGAGAGACTGTTTTAAGGTCGGTCAACCCAATTTCCCTGATGGCCTGGGCACAGGAGGCTGAAAATGCTGAAGACCGGCTCAACACAATTAAACTCGACCTGGCTGCGACGGGGGGCAGACCCTCTACTTCCAATGTACCCAAACCGCGGACTCAACGCCTGTCAGAGTCAGCAAGGGACCTCCGGATGAAGATGGGGCTCTGTCTAAAGTGCGGCGAGAAAGGACATTTTGCAATGGATTGTGGAAGCCGCCAAAGTAAAGACAAGCCCCCCACGCCGAAGCCGAAGACGCCCCTACCAGGGAAAAAGGGGCTTGCTAAGCCGAAATTCTCCAAAGCTCTGCAAGCGGCTCAGGATCCGGGAGACATCGAGCCGACAACTGCAGAGTCAGAAGAAGACTTTGAAGGCGAACTGGCGGAAAACGACAACGGCCTGTTGTAAGTAGCGCAAAGCGACATGGCCGTCCTAACTCTGCGCCAAAGGTGGTGAGAGAAACCCCCTCCCTCTTTTTTGTGACTGTCTCCTTAATGAATCCAATACTGGGAACTCATGTCAGGGTAAGAGCACTGGTTGACTCAGGGTGCAGGAGGGATTTGATCAGCCCTAAAGTAATCCTGGGGCTTGAAGCGGGGGTATCCGCCCTGAAATCCCCCATAATATTTACCCAAATGGATGGGGCCCCCATGGAACCTTGTACACACGAGACTATGCCTTTGCGTCTGGGGGCTGGAGACCATTGGGAGCAAAGGACTTTTGTTGTTACCCCGAAGTCACAGTTTGATTTGGTTCTCGGCAGTCCTTGGCTCTTTACCCATGACCCCTACATATTATGGGAGGAGGGGAATATCAAATTTGTGTCTCCTAAATGTTTGGATCATAGTTGGTTGGATTCTTGGGGTAGTCGACCCACCACGCAATTCCCCTGCGCTACTCTGAAGCCAGAGGAGTTGGCGTCTCTGCCTCCTGAATATAGGGACTTGGCTGAAGTTTTTGGAGAGGAGGAAGCCAATGAACTCCCACCCCATCGACCCACTGACTGTGCTATTGAACTTTTGCCTGACTGTAAACTGCCAAAGGGTAAGATCTACGCGATGGGGCCAGCCGAAAAAGTTGAGCTCCGGAACTTTATTGATAAAAATCTGGCGCGAGGTTTTATTCGCCCTGCTTCCTCCCCTTTTGCGGCTCCGGTGCTCT
>NW_015176473.1:450168-452827 GCF_001447785.1 Gekko japonicus
CAAACTGTTCGCCAAATTGTCTAAATGTGAATTTCACAAGCCCTGCATTGATTTCTTGGGCTACCGCATCTCCGGGGGGAGGGTGGAGATGGATCCTGCTAAAATAAAGGCGGTGCTGGATTGGGAACCCCCCAGAACACGGCGCCAACTGCAAATGTTCCTCGGTTTTGCCAATTTTTACAGAAATTTCATCAATAACTTCGCCCAAATTGCGCTGCCACTGACTGATTTGTTAAAAACCAAGGGAAAGGGTTTTGACGCCACGAAACCTGGTGCTCCGCTCAAATGGTCCCCTGCTTGTGCGGAGGCTTTTGACAGTTTAAAACAAATGTTCACTTCTGAGCCGGTCTTGGCGCAACCGGATGAGACTAAAAAATTCATTGTGCAAACCGATGCCTCTGATGTGGCTATGGGAGCTGCGATCTTGCAGGAGGGGGAAGATGGCCGTCTGCACCCTCTTGCATTTGTTTCCAAAAAGTTCTCTGATGCTGAACGCAACTGGGGGATATGGGAGAAGGAGGCGTCAGCAATTCGGCTTGCCCTTTCATCTTGGAGGCAATGGTTGGAGGGGGCCCAACTACCATTTGAGGTTTGGACTGATCATAAAAACCTTGAAATGCTTAAATCGCCCCGTTCTCTCAATGCTAAGCAGCTCCGGTGGGCTGATTTCTTCGCTAAGTTTCGGTTCACTCTTCGTCATTTCCCGGGGGCGGCTGATTCGCTCGCAGACGCACTCTCACGCCTCCCACAACATGACAGCCAGCGTGAGGTCATCATGGACTCGGTTTTCTCGCCCTCCCACTTGGGGGGGGGCGTTGTGACTCGCGCGCAAGCGCGCAACACTTCCCGAACCGACGTTTCGTTTCCCTCCCCGCTCCCAGCGGCGGGGGGGGGGCTTGTTCACAAATATGTTTCTGCTTTCTCCAAAGAGGACGATGACTTTATTTTGGGCTTACCTGACTGTATTCGCAGCCCTGAGGGCTTGGTATATTCTGGTGATAAACTGTATGTACCTGTTTCTCTCTGCAAAGAAGTGATGGACTCTGCTCATGGTTCCAAACTGGCGGGCCATTGGAGTTTTGTCAAATCTCTACAACTCATCCGCAGACAATTTTGGTGGCCCCACATGCACAAGGACTTGTTAAACTTTGTGCATACTTGTCAAACCTGCGCATTAACGAAACCTGGGGGGGGGAAGCCTCCTGGTCTTCTACATCCCCTGCCAACTCCTTCCAGGCCATGGGAAGTTGTTTCTATGGATTTTATCACTGACCTCCCTATGAGCAAAGGAAACACTGTTATTTGGGTGGTGGTTGATCTGTTTTCTAAGCAAGCTCATTTTGTTCCTTTTCCTGCTTTGCCAACAGCACAGAAGTTGGCTAAGGCGTTCATGTCTCATGTGGTGAAAATCCATCAATTGCCTGCTAAGTTAATTTCTGACCGGGGGTCCCAATTCGTTTCTAAGTTTTGGAGGGAACTCCTCACTATTTTGGGGGTGGAGCAGGGGCTCAGCAGCGCGTACCATCCCGAGACCGACGGCCAGACAGAAAGGGTTAATCAGACACTGGAGCAGTACCTTCGTTGTTTTACTAATGACCAGCAGAATGATTGGTGTGACTTGTTACCCCTGGCTGAATATTGTTACAACAACACTATGCACAGCTCTATTGGCATGTCACCTTACAAGGCTGTCTCAGGGTATGACAGCCCCCCCCTTCCGTTCCTGGAGGGGGCTACTAACCTCTCCATGGAGGCCGAATGTTTCTCCCCCTCCGCCGATCATCCTTGAGGGGGATGAACACTTTGAGATCGCTGATATCCTTGATTCCAAGCTGAAACGTGGTAAACTCTGGTACCTAATTGAATGGGTTGATTTCGGTCCCCAGCACCGCGAATGGGTGGAAGAAGGGGATATTCGGGCCCCTTACCTGCTTCGTTGTTTTCACAGGAAGTTCCCGGACAAACCGGGAGGTCTCCCGCCCAGCCCGGGAGGTCTCCCGCCCGACCCGGGAGGTGGTGTTTAGGATGTATTTTTGAGGGGGCAGTATGTCAGCAAGCTGCCATGGTGTTCTGTGTAACCTCTGCTTTGTACATATGTATTCCTGCCTGTTCCTGCCAGCTACCCATTATGTTATTCCGCTGAAATGCCAAAGTAAAACAACTGGAGGATGTGAGGGGGAGAGTATGCTTCAATGCTAGCTTGTTGCTTATTGAGCCTGAGAACTGCACCTGTGTTATGTCTAGAGTTCGCCTGGTTCCCAGGACCTGGGCGCGCAACCGTTTTCTCTTGCCCGCCAGCGGGAATGTTACCCATTGGTTATGGATCTAGATTGAATCCCTTTATCATGTCTGCCCTAACTGCTTGTACCCAGTTCTAACAAGGAACGTGTTTGAGTGTCTTTCCAACGCTTTGAAATAAACTTTACTTTCTTTGAAACGTGGATTTATTCTCGATGCTTGGGGATCCAACAAGGAGTGGGGATTCAAACCCGGTTCTCCCAGATTAGAGTCTGCGCACTTAACCACTACACCGAACTGGCTCTACACCACACTGGTGGCACGTTCAAGGAGAAGGCCCTTCCTTCCTTCCTTCCTTCCTTCCTTCCTTCCTTCCTTCCTTCCTTCCTTCCTTCCTTCCTTCCTTCCTTCCTTCCTTCCT
>NW_015176473.1:452870-457573 GCF_001447785.1 Gekko japonicus
CTTCCTTCCTTCCTTCCTTCCTTCCTTCCTTCCTTCCTTCCTTCCTTCCTTCCTTCCTTCCTTTGCCTTCCATGCACAGAAATACTTTCCTTCCTTCCTTTTTTGCTAACAGGATTGAATTTAGATTTTGCACAGCAGGCTCAGAGCGGGTTAAAACAAGGATAAACATAAACAATTTAACGTAAGTAAAACATAAAAACATAATACATTCATAAGAACATAAGAACATAAGAGACACCAATGTTGGATCAGGCCAAAGGCCCATCCAGCCCAACACTGTATCACACAGTGGCCAGAAATACCAGGTGCCATTAGGAGGTCCACCAGTGGGGCCAGAACTCCAGAAGCCCCCCCACTGTTACCCCCCCCCAGCCACCAAAAGCACAACACAAGCACCAAGAAGACAGAGCATCCCTTGTCCCAGATATAAGAACATAAGAGACGCCAATGTTGGATCAGGCCAAAGGCCCATCCAGCCCAACACTGTTATCACACAGTGGCCAGAAATACCAGTGCCATCAGGAAGGCCACCAGGGGGGCCAGGACATTAGAAGCCCTCCCACTGTTGACCCCCCCCCCCAAGCACTAAGAATACAGTGCATCACTTGCCCCAGAGTTAGTCGATTCAAACCTAGAAACTTCAGATACTCAATTAATACTACCAGCAGATGGCGCTCCGTAGCACAGTTGTCGGGTCCCAGCCCTACCTATGTGTGCCGTAGACGGAAAAGCACAGGCAAGGGAGTTGGCCACAGTAGGCGGAACAGGGCCTTTCCTCATGGTTCAAGGTGGCTGACGATCAGTGTTCCCTCTAAGCTGAGGTAGTGTGCGCTAGCTCACCATTTCTTAGCCTCCAGCTCACACATGTTGGTCTTCGCTCGGGAAGGAGGGCTCCAGAGCAAACTAATTTATGCAGTTCCCAAATCGCTCATAGCTCACAATTTTAATGCCAGTCGCTCGCAAAGTAGAGTTTTTGCTCACAGGACTCCATAACTTGGAGGGAGCGCTGCTTACGATAACAGTTCAAAACATTTCTAGTCTAAAACCAAACTTAAAACAGCCAACCCGAAATCTCTCCCTCCTCCCACCCTTAAAAGATGCCCGCCATTTCAACCCCCCTCAAAAACCCTGGCAAGGAGGCAGGCCTTGAAGCACCCCTTGAAGATCTCCAAGGATGGAGCTCCCCCCCCCACCTCTTCAGGGAGCCCCTCCTACAGAGCTGGAGCCACGACGGAAAAGGCCCCGGGCTCTGGTGACCAAAAATCCGCCATCTCACTTTCCCTCATGGTAAGGCTCCCTCTGGCTTTGTGGGGGTGCCCCTTTGAAGCAATGCTGTCAAAACGTCCCTCCCCACTCCTTTCTGCACGTGCCGCTGGGACACACGAATCAGGCCCAGATGAGCTCCCTTCTCGCTTAGACTCTATGGTCACGGGCCTAAAAGCCCCACGCCTCTCCCACCAGGGAGCTCACCTGCAATTGCTTCGTAGAGGGTGACTTTATAGTCCAGGTATTCGTATCCCTCGAACCGCTGGGGGCCTTCGCACAAGACCCGGCACTCCACGTCGGCGGTGCTGTACCCCTCCAGCGCCCGCTCCAGGAAATGGATGGCCAAGGGGTATTCCTCCTGGTCGTAATGCCTCACTCCGGCAAGGTAATCCTCCTGCAAAGCGGATGGAGACTAGCGGTTGTTGAGGGAGAACAACGCAAGGTCAAACAAGAAGGTGGGTCACACTTCTGAACTGAGCATCCATGTCACGGAGGGGAAGGAGAAGAAGGACCCCACCCTTCACTACCCAAAGGAGTCTAAGAGTGGCTTACAAACTCTTTTCTCTTCCCCTCCCCACAACAGACACCCTGGGAGGTAGGTGGGGCTGAGAGAGCTCTAACAGAAACGGCTCTTTTTCAAGAACAGCTCTGACAGAACTATGGCTTGCCCAAGGTCATCCAGCAGGTGCAAGTGGAGGAGTCGGGAATCAAACCCAGTTCCGTGCAGTTAACCACTACACAAGAAGAAGAAAAAGAAGAAGAGGAGGAGGAGATTGGATTCATTTCCCGCCCTTCACTACCCAAAGGAGTCTAAGAGTGGCTTACAAACTCCTTTCCATTCCCCTCCCCACAACAGACACCCTGTGAGGTAGTCGGGGCTGAGACAGCTCTGACAGAAACGGCTCTTTTTCAAGGACAGCTCTTATCAGAACTACGGCTTGCCCAAGGTCATCCAGTCAGGGGCAAGTGGAAGAGTGGGGAATCAAACCTGGTTCTCCCAGATTAGATTCCACGCACTTAACCACTACACAAGAAGAAGAAGAAGAGGAGGAAGAAGAGGAGGAGGAGGTGTTTTTTGCCTGACAAGAGCCCTGATGTTTTCTCCAGACTCCATTTTAGGCAAACCTTTGGCACCAACCTTACTCCAAGCCTATGAAAAGGCCAAATTCTGGCCCCATCCAAGCTTACCAGGTGTTGTCGTGCTTCTCGGTCAACCAGATCGACCTTCCCTGCCATGGTTTTGTAGTTCTCCAGGTCCTGCTGCACCTCCATGTGCTCCGGGTTTGCCAAGAAGAAGGTGTGAGCGGCATCCGCTGCCTTGTCCAGTTGGTTTAACTAGAAGCAGGAAGGGAAACGGGCGTGTCCGCATTACAGGAAAACCCACACTTGATGCCTTCTGATCCTAGGGTTTCCAACCTCCCGGTGGTGAAACAATCAAACTACATAGAACCGTGATATGATTAATACATTTAGGGTAAACGACCATAGTTCTGCCACGGCTGTCCTTGAAAGGGCAGTTTCTGTCAAGAGCTCTCTCAGACCCACCTGCCTCCCAGAGTGTCTGTTGTGGGGAGGGAAAGGAGTTTGTGAGCCACTCTGAGACTCCGAGTGAAGGATGGGGTATAAATCCAACCTCCTCTTCCTTCTCTTCTTCTTCTTCTTCTTCTGTCTTATAAATATTTAATAAGTAGTGTTAACAGCCTTTGTATAGTTAATAGGAAAAAGTTAAGTGCCTGTGCCAAGCATCTTGAAAGACTTCCCAAGGTTTTAAATAAAAATTAAGAAGAGAGAAGAAGAGATTGGATTTATACCCCGCCCTTCACTACCCAAGGGAGTCTCAGTGCGGCTGACAAACTCCTTTCCCTTCCCCTCCCCACAACAGACACCCTGGGAGGGAGGCGGGGCTGAGAGAGCTCTGACAGAAACTGCTCTTTTTCAAGGACAGCTCTCAGAGAACTATGGCTTGCCCAAGGTCATCCAGCCAGGTGCAAGTGGAGGAGGGGGGAATCAAACCCGGTTCTCCCAGATAAGAGTCCACGCACTTAACCACTACACCAAACTGCCTCTGTTCCATAATCACTTAATAGAACCACAAAGTTGGAAGGGGCCTCCAGGGTCATCTAGTCCAACCCCCTGCCCGATGCAGGAAATTCTCATGTTCATATTTCACTTGCGCACTGCACTCCCTGCAGCTCCACCGACGGAACGGGTGTGACTTCCGTTTTGCTGCTTTCTCAAGGCAGATCCCGCACTGCTGAAACATGAGCCTATTACTTTTTCTACGTAATTATAAAAAGGACAATAACACTACTTATGAAACATTTATAAGTCCGTTTCTATTCAAAGTATTAATCGTACCAGGGCTGTATGTGGTTTGATTGTTTCACCTCACCCCGTGATCTCTCTTTGTTTAAAACCTCACAGTGGTGGCTGGGGATCTCCTGGGATTACCGCCGACGTCCAGGTGAGATAGATCAGGTCACCTGGAGGAAAATGGCCACTCTGAAAGGTGGACTATGTGGCCTTATACCCCACTGAAGTCCCTCCCCTCCCCAAACCCCGCCCTCCTCAGGCTCCACCCCCAAAATCTCCAGGTATTTCCCAACCCAGAGCTATAGATTGGGTATAATGCCCCAGAGTCAACCTTCCAAAGCAGCCATTTTCTCCAGGTGAACTGATCTCTGTCGCCTGGAGATCAGGTGCAATGCCAGGAGACCTCCAGCTACCGCCTGGAGGCTGGCAACCCTCACCCATGTGTCCCTCTTGGCCACAAATGTGGTGCTCCATCAAGGCTCTGAAAGCAACATTTTCAAAGGCTCAGGTGGGTAGCCGTGTGTCAGGTTGCCCTGTCATAGATCTGAACTGTGGAGGGGCACCCTCCTTCTCGTTCTCAGCTCTCTCCTGCTCAGCTACTGTGTGCTATCTTACGCTTGACCTTGTAGATGTTCCAGCTGCAGTTTACACAGCTGGGAAAGTTAATGGCTTTTCTGCTATGCCCGTTTGCTTTGTCGTGTGTGCGAAATATATCCATTGGTTCATGCTTACAGGGGGAATGTTTGATTTCACTATAAGTCAGAGGCCCTAGTAGTGACGGCCATTCCTGACACAAGCTGTACCCGTGTTCTTTAGTACTGGAGCTGCTAATAAACAGTTATCTTCTTATGAAGCCCTGTGTGGTGCGACCTGACAAAGGAGCCTGACACCGTGTTCGTTTGAGGCAGCCAAGTTTGAGTCCCGCGGAACCTTTATCTCAAGAAGTGTGTGTGCACGCGGAAGCTTCTATCCAGTGTTTTAAGACTTTGTTGGTCTAAAGGTCCCACTGGACTCAAGCCATTCTCAAAGGCTGTTTGAAGAGGCTGCTGAGAACACGATACCCATCCTAATTTCCCCAAATAAAGGGAAGGAAGCCGTGACCCTGAAAGAGGAAGCCCCGCTGG
>NW_015176473.1:457610-459395 GCF_001447785.1 Gekko japonicus
CAGGAAATGGGAAGATCAGCAGCGGAAAGCCCTCAGGAAGACAGCTTGGCGGAGAGATAAGTTGAAATTCATTTGCCCCCCCCCCGAACCCAGAGCCAGGAACCTCCAGGACTTCTGCCCACCCCATGGGAGAACACGATGACCCCTGGTCTTCACACTAGCACCCCTGGCCCCATAAGCAGGGAGGTCAAGGGTGGGAGGTGGCAAGAGAATTGGCTTCGTCATAAACATTCATTTCTCCACCAGGAGTTTGACTTCTTCCATCTCTGACCGTATTGAGTACTGGGTTCAAGATTCACTGTGCTGCCCCAGCCAGCGTTAACTGTAGTTTAGTAAAACTGCTGTGTATCTTTAAGAGTAGTTGCACCTGGGAATTGTAGTTCTCAGTTAGGGGTCCCAGAAGCTTCCCTCCGACTGGCGCATTAAGAGTAATTCCCTGAGCTCAGAGGCGCAAAGATAGGAGTTTTATTGTTCTTTTCCGATTCTTTGTCCATCAACCCTTACTGCAAGGAGAGGGGAAGCCCATCTCTTTTCTCACCACGGCCATAGAGTTGGCCTAGATCAGAAAGATGTAACTTCTCTATCCAGCTATCAGCTCGATTGTGAGTAAATGATCTACTGAATGCACGTGAAGTTAAATAAAGACGATTTAAGCTCTCTCCAGTGGCTGTGTGTTGACTCACACCTGGAAAGCGTTGCCTCAGCTACAGCTCACGCCGGACAGGACAGGCACTGCAGCTCTAGTTTATTAAATGATTTCAGGAACAAGACTAAAGCACCAGGGCAACAGCCCTGTTTAAATAGCTTGTGAAAAACCACACCCAAACACACCCAACTTGCAACGACAGGCTATTTACATAACATTGGCTGCGGTCACATGGAGCATTAGCCACGCTACAGAGACGGATGATAGGCGGATTTTCCGGGCTCGATCACACCGCAACATCTAGGAAGCGTAGAGCTCCCGTCGCGAACCTGAGGCTTCCTGCCGAAGATGCGGAGTAAAAAACTAGTACCTCCGAGGTACTAGTTTCCGGAAACCGCGGGGCAAGGGCTGGCGTCTGATCGCGTTTCCGGTGGTAGTCCGTGGCATCCGGCGCCCGCGCATGTCCCGTCGCAAACAGGTTCCCCACCCCCAAGTCTCCACAGGATGCACACAAGCACCCAATGGCGCATGCGCACAAAGAAGAAAGTGAAAGCCCACCACCCACCTTCCGCGTCCCCGTACTGAACGGGCATCCACGGGCGGTTTCCAGTTGTGCGCATGGGCAGGGCTTTCCGGATCCGATTGCTCGATCATGCGCATGCGCTAACTTCGGCTTAAAAAAATACGACCCCGTTTGCCACGGCAGCGGCGCCTAGCCATTGCTGGTGTGATCGTGCTGCGCCGCTTCTTTGCCGCGCTGCAGGATCGTCGTGTGATCGCCACCTCGCTCCTAACCACGGTACCTTGACGGGACGTCTGATCGGGCAGCCGCACGTTATTCTGCTCTGGGGCAAACAGCCACCCCCCCCCCGCATTTTCCGGCTCGTGCGACCGCAGCCATTAATTTCTCACTGGTCACTTCCAGAGTCCTGGTGGGCTATTGTTCTAGAGCTCCAAGCTCAGCCAGTCTCTGGTAGATAGTCCTGGAAGGTTCCCGACCTAATACACAACAGACCCTTTGCCTGGGAAATGATCCCTCTTCCTGAGATCCCTGGAGTGCCCCAAGGGCATTGGATTCTCTCCTCTGCTTCTGCGCAGCGGACGTCTAATCGAACCACCCCGTGCAGAGAAGTAGGGAA